>NC_091121.1:21790936-22005936 GCF_040183065.1 Periplaneta americana
ATCTTTTTTATATTGCTTGTATTATTTTATTTCTATTTCTCTTGTTTGTTTGTAATTATATTCTTTATTCTGTATATTTAAATTTAAATAAATAAATAAATTTAAATAAATAAACTGTGTAAAAGGTGAAGAGGACTACAGGCAGGGAGTTAAACTTATAATATTAATATGTTATTTCATTTTGAATAGAGTTTGAGATATATCGCATTTCTACTTGAATTTTGGAATGCGTTTTCCAGATTGGAGGGAGACGTTGGAGAGGTGGAGGATTTTGCACCGCAAATACCAAAATATTATATAGATGTTTGAAACAATTGAAGGTGAAGGACCGAAATCTGTACATTTTTTAGGAGTTTTATGTTACGAAATGTCAGAACTGCATATCATTCACTTACTTACTTACTTACTGGCTGTTAAGGAACCCGGAGGTTCATTGCCGCCCTCACATAAGCCCGCCATTGGTCCCTATCCTGAGCAAGATTAATCCATTCTCCATCATCATATCCCACCTCCCTCAAATCCATTTTAATATTATCTTCCCATCTACGTCTCGGCCTCCCTAAAGGTCTTTTTTCCCTCCGGCCTCCCAACTAACACTCTATATGCACTTCTGGATTCGCCCATACGTGCTACATGCCCTGCTCACCTCAAACTTCTGGATTTCATGTTCCTAATTATGTCAGGTGAAGAATACAATGCGTGCAGTTCTGTGTTGTGTAACTTTCTCCATTCTCCTGTAACTTCATCCCTCTTAGCCCCAAATATTTTCCTAAGCACCTTATTCTCAAACACCCTTAATCTCTGTTCATCTCTCAAAGTGAGAGTCCAAGTTTCACAACCATACAGAACAATCGGTAATATAACTGTTTTATAAATTCTGACTTTCAGATTTTGCTTCGCATAACATATACTACCGGTCAAAAGTTTTCGATCAGCTATGAAAACAACTATATACTTTATTTCACAGATAGGAAAACTAAATTAATTAATTAATTAATTTATTTATTTATTTATTTTTATTGCTAGTAAGTCTGAAATGAATACAAGGTAATAAATACAATGAAATATAAACTAGCCCACTACCTAATGAGTAATACTCGTGCTCAGGAGGGGATTCCAATACAGACAAAAATAAAATTAAAATTGAGAGTGAATACAGATTAATATTAAATTAAATTAAATATAAAATTAAATAGACCAACAAAATAAATATTTCATCTCTCTAGCATTGTGATATGATATAATATTCAAAAGGAAATGCCTGTTTCAATCACAAATCCAGAGTTGTGATAGGTGATCGAAAACTTTTGACTGGTGATGTAGTTTAAGCAGAAAGAGTCCTTTTGTGATACAGGGTAGACTATATGAGTATTAGTCGTGGATTGCTGTAAGTGGCTTTACAAAATTAAGCAATTTTCACGTCAATTTGTAGAATATCCCAATATTTCTATCTTCATTTACGGCTTTAAATGTTGGAGCGCTGAGGATGAATTCCGAGACCCTGATTACACAAAAGTGCGCTATCTATCGGCAACACCACGATATGTAGTACCACCTGGAGGCAGACTTTGGAACTGTCTAGCTGGAACAAGGACCCAAACAAGCAATTCTCTGATAAGGGACGAATAGATGGTGAAGGGGGTTGGTGCTCTTGAGGGGTGAAGGGGTGATGCTGCGTACAAATGGGCTATTACCGTGAGTCGTAAAATAATCTCCCTAGAGGGTATATGTGGGGGGGGGGGGAGTTTTTGACGAGTTGTTCGTGCTCGACGAATAAGTTTGGGCAACAGGCAAACCATTTCCTCTTTCATATATTCAAGCAAACGAGTACGCAAAATTCAGTTCATATATGAGCGCTGAGATTTTTTTTTTTACTAAATCCTCTAAACACTTTCCACAAGTTTATCAGCAATGCCGCGTGAAATCATTTTTTTTTATCTTCGCTTTGCATTTCGGTATTAAATTAGCCGTAACACATATAAATACTATATTTTACAGGCACTTCGGATTCCAATTAAAATTTAAAGCAAAGGTGACAGGAGATGAAAGTATTTATGGCTGCAATAAAAATTCAATTTAACGTTGAAACCCACTAAAAATAAAAGTGTTATGTTTCATTTTTACATAAACATTTGGTACTACTGAGAGAAAAAATGTTTTGTTTTAAACCATACAACGATAAAACAAACACGTTCAATTAATTACACGCGCTATGGACATGTTTTTTGCTTTCTATAGGCCATGCCACTAGCTCACAATGCTTGCTATTATTTAAAAGGCCAATGCAGCAGAAAAAATATACTATAAATTAATTGTATTAATTCTTATCTCCTTTTAAAGCTAAGAATGTAATATATGCACGACAGTAATAAAGCCAACCACTTGATTATTCATCCGAACTTTTGTTCACCGACTTTGATGTTTTTAAAATTAAACAAATTTATTACATTTACTTTATTAAACGTCTTACATAAAAATCGCAACAAATTCAAACTGTATCATTACAAATACGGAACTAAACGACCCGATTTTATACGACTAAAGGAACCGAATTATTTCACAAGCAGAGCTCTTAGCCAAGGTACCTACTTTGTTCCAAGGTTATAGACCTATAATAAATTAATATCCTGCCTAAGGTTTTTCCGTGGTTTTCCTAAGGCGCTAAGACAAATGTCGAGATGAGCCCTAAAAGAAATGGGCCACGGACCTGCATTCACATCCCCATGACCCCTTAATTATTCTAAATTAATTAATAATTACATATATCAAAAATCAATAAATCAATCGATCTATTACTTAAAAGCCAAATTGGCTAGTCTCTTATATTGAGACAACTCATCCTGCCTAAGGTATTTCCGTGGTTTTCCTAAGGCGTTAAGACAAATGTCGGGATGAGTCCTAAAAGAAATGGGCCACGGACCTATATGCACTTCCCCATAAAATCCCCCTTTTTCTTTTCTAACAAACGACTTAATGCCCTAGTTCAGAGTTCATAAAATTACTAAATACATGTGCAAGGTCACTCATGTAGTCGCAATGCGAAAGGACAGGGAACCTTCCAAATTGCAGATTCAGAATTCACGGCGTCTCTCCTGGCGGTCTTCACCTGCCTTGTCATCGAACAACAGACGACAGAGTCTTCTCGACTCCTCCTGCACTGCGAAATGACACAGTTCATTTGAATGTGCAGATTTACACCAGCCATCTCCTCCTCGTCCAGTCCCATGATCACTTGATCACATTTCCGTCCCCCTCGCGTATGTGGTACCAAAGAGGTTACGTCCATTTTAGGTTTTCCCCTTCAAAATTTTCTAGAGCTCCTTCAGTGGAGCAGCGTAACCCGGAGTGAGACTAGTGGCCAACAGGCTTGGAGCTCACATATTTAGTTTCGTACAGCCCCCAACCTCTTGCAAGGACGCGTTTGCGTACCTTTTAAATTTGTCCTCCCAATTCTCCTCTTTCGATTTTTCGAATAGGCCTATCCAAGTTTAGAAAATTTTAGTGTCAGCAAATTCAAAAATAGCATTAGGAATTTAATTTCTAAATAATATAATATATTGGTTTAATATGTACACGTATTTGTACGAGTTAAACTGTTAATATTGAAATTGCATTTTTAAGTTAATTTATCCCTATTTTTTAACCCGATTTATGCCTAATAATTATGTTAATTCTTGTTAAGTATGTGTTTGGTAAGTCCCTGGGCACGAGTGTTTTTTACTCCATCAGGGAATAATTTTATTGCGTTTGTATTTTTGTACATGTTATTTTACTAACAATAAATAATAGTAAACAGATATTGTTTGGTGAAATAATTAAATTTTTAATTCTCTGTCTGCTTTCAGTTCAAGTCCATAGTCATACATGAAATCAATATTACTGTGCAGTTGCAAGTTCTATGATCCCATTAGAGCTCATTTTTGTACTATGGTCCGTAGATGCGGTCTTATAATTATTTGAAGAGATCAATCAGTCTCGTTCAAGACAGCAAGTGCACTTATTTTGTAGCACTAAAATATATTGCGAATTTTCAGATTTACAGCTCATGAGCGGAATACAGATATTAGCTGCGCTCTGTATAAGGGTGGACTGGAAGAAGGGGTGATCTCGTACAAAATATACACAAAAGGAAGTACTATTACGAGTGCTTATGAAATGAATTCCAGTTCAGTGTTTGCAAAACTGTCTTGGACTATTATTAATTAACAAAGAACTATTTTTTTGCAGAAATAATATAAATTCTATAGCTACTTAAATGTACAATATCATTTTGTTATAGTTTTATTTATCAGTACATCAAAACGAGGTTTTATGCTGTTGGCAGCTGAAAGGAACAGTAGCCTACTGATCGTAATGAAACATCAGTTACAGATGTTCGATATCTGCCTTTATTAAAGTTGATTATAGAAAACAGTTGCTTACAAATATAAATGTTGAGCCAAACATAGCAATCATTTTCACAGCCAGCCTGTGTAGTCGTGGATATTATTGCTAATGTTTAGTCTTGTAAAACTCAACCAGGCTAGTAGTATTATTCAAACGATCTTTAGCCCTTAGGTCACATTGAAGATCAATAAGTCCGAGCTGTAAATCGTTAAATGTTACGTTCCGTCTTTTAGATTCCTCCATACTGTACTGTAGCAGTAGGTAAGCAACGTGAAACAGTTACTGAGAATAGGCCTACACACTGCACTCCACTAGATAACTGAGTGATTGTTTCCCTCTCCTCTACCTATACCAAGTCTATGTCATTCTGACGTATCTTCCTCTCCGTTTGGGCGAGCGGTAAACTCGTCTCTTCCCCTCCGAAGGAGCGCGCGCGCTCGTTGAGCGCTGTTTGTGCAGGCCTTCTATAGATAAATTTTCTTTACCCTATCAGCTTCTCTAATGATATGAGTAAAAAATCAGAATCGTACGAATAGTTTTTATCGAGTAAAACAACGTTAAGATTTAAGGGAAAAATTACTTTTTTTTTTTTTTTTTTTGCACAGTTACATTACTTCCACTCTGTATAATTTAAACATGATTAAAAAAGAACTAAGTTTATGCGAATTATGTGCAATGCATAATAAGATGATTTCCTGACAAGTATCTATACTAATAATAAAGCTGTAGCCAAAATGTTTCTGGTAATTTTCGATTTTCCAAAAATAATTGGTGTCAACATGTATAATTAATCATTCTGAAACCGAAAATCGCTTTTTTGACATTTTTGTATGTCTGTCTGTCTATTTGTCTGTCTGTCTGGATGTTTGTTAACTTTTCACGCGATAATGGATCAACCGATTTATATGAAAATTGGAATATAAATTAAGTTCGTTGTAACTTAGATTTTAGGCTATATGGCATTCAAAATACTTTATTTAAAAGGGTGGTTATAAGGAGGCTTGAATTAAATAAATCGAAATATATCCCTTATTATTAATTTTCATGAAAAATGTTATATAACAAAAGTTTCTTTAAACATAATTTCCGATAAGTTTCAATCTATACAAAATTTTGATAGGACTGATATTTAATGAGATAAATGAGTTTTAAGATTACAATAATAACGCCATCTAAGGAGCTGTACTGAAATAAAAAAAATGACTTCGTCTATAAGGGGCCTTGGACAACAATAATCGAAAGCTATATAGCCTGCAGAGAATGTTTCTGTGTTTGTATGAAGTAATATCGGAAGCTAATTAATCAAGTCATACAGCTAATTAATTGTTTAATTATTATTTCACCATTGGAAAGTGTAGTTTCTTTAGATGGACATAATTATACAATGTTATTACAGTAACGTCTGAAACATATAGGGAGTAATATTAAAACTAAACGATATGTCAATCTTCAATAAACTATGTTGCATGTAATAACAATTAAGAAACATGTTAAAGGAATTGCCATTGCACCAAATGATTGCTCTCTGGACCAAAATGACCGCATTTTAATTATTTAAATACAATTTAAATTAAATAACATGTTAAAGGATTTATCCTTCTATCAAACACGAATGTACCCTGGATCAAACGTCTTATTTTAATTATGTAATTACTTTATATTTATTTGTAACAGGTGCAGCGGAGCTCACGGGTACGGCTAGTTCTTAATATTCTGATTTAAACTTTTTTCAGTTGTTTATGAAATGCAATGACTGACGTAGAACTTTAACACCTCGTAAAACAGGTTGAAATCCACTAAATATAATCTGCCGGAATTAAACAAAAGAAGCCAGCTTTTATACCACTTAAAACGGTGGTACGAAGCTTTTAAAACTGAATTAAGACACCATATTGCACGGACTAACACATTTAAAGCTGGAAGCTTAAACAGAAGGTGTATCAAATAAGAGTGTAATCCGGGAGTGTGGGGGTTGGTTTCCAGTGCCAGGTAATTACCACTTCCTTGACCACCACCTGGCTTGAGTCTGTGTAGGCAATATTCATCGAGTGTGTGTGTGTGAAACCGCAACATCGACCAAACCCACGTACTGAGAAATATCTTGTACGGCCGCTGTAATATATATACTTGCACAGTGTGTACGTAGTTCAACCTAACTGCGGCATCGTCCATAACACAAACCACACACGCACATACTGCGAATATAGTTAAGTTGATAGATACGCAACACCAGCACGCTGTTAATTATACACTACAGGGTTCCTCAAATTAATGTTCTGGTTTTGTCAAACAGCGAACCTGCTGTACGGTGAAAGCGTGTATGCTAATTCTGTAGACTCATGAATTTATAATTTGGGTACACCAAACTCAATCACAATTTCCAGACTAAATTACCCATTTTCCTAATTCATGACTCCTAGATAAATTGTACTCTTCTATGTCTATTTTTCTATAGCATGTAATATACGATTATAGTTTTAATCGATAAAATGAGATTATCTTATTTATCTGTTCATTATTCTACTGCTAATTAATTAAGATGAAATGTAACTAAGTTGGTATGTAATTAATTAAGGTGATATGTAACTATTTAAATTGGTAATAGTTGGGTGAAATAGAAGTACTTATAAGTTAGATTTACTTTTGCTTATCGTAGGCGTTATAAAAGAATAGTTTTTATTTACAGTCTATTTATAGATTTACGTCTATTTTATTTTATTTCATTTACGTTTATTTTATTTATTTCATGTAATTGTAATTATTGCATATTATATATCACTGCCACCGGGTGTATACCCAATTGTAGTGTTAATACATACATACATACATACATACATACATACATACATACATACATACATACATACATACATACATACATACATAGGCTACATACATATATTTACACTTAATTTATATAAGTATAAAGAAAAAAGTATTTTGACGCCGCAACAAGCTTATTTCAAAATTTTCACTGAAATAATTACATGAGAGAGAAGAATCCAAAAAGGATAGCTGCCCTTGAAAAGGGGTACCGAGCGGTAACAGCACCAAAATTAATTGTAGATCAACAATATTCTATTTTTAATTTTAATTTTATTTCATTTTAATTTATTTTTGGGGTGGGGGCAGCTATCCTCGACATGAATAATTTATTTTTCATATATAGAACTGTACAGATGGTTATTTACAATTAACAAGGAATGTCTTAAAATATTAATGGATATATTTTGAAGTTCCAAAAGATCGATATGGAAACGATGAAAGAAATTGATACAAAATCTTGATATAGTGCCCCTTGCACCAAAGAGCAAGCCAATTACTTCCCAGCTACAAACGGGTATGTGTTATTTCTCTTCCAGATAAGGAAAGCAGGGTTCATAATGTCTTTTCTTTTCCCGATCTACTACTTATGGTTGTAATTCAACACCCTCAAATCTGATAGTGGGATCGATTATGAAGCCAATCTTTTGATTGTTATCAATTGCTATGATGTCGGCACGTTTGGTGGAGCCAGTGGATGAAATACAATGTACTTCTTCATAAACGTCAAACTTTCCAGACTTCTTGAGACATTCAGCAATTCGGATTCTAACCCAGTGATGACGATTGTTCCGCAACAGTTCCCCTTTTCTGCAGAAACCAAGGACATGAGGAAGGGTTTCATACTCGTTGCAATGGCGGCAACGAGATTCTTGGCTCCTACCAGGGACACTACGTACTGCGGTGACATTGCAATTCATTTTTATAGCGTTAGTTCATTGAGAGGTGGAAAGGCCTTCCTTGGTTGATATCCAGGAATTAGATTTTTACTATTCTGAAAAATGCGAAACACCTTTACCACGGAGGTTAAGGTTTTCCATGATACCATATGTGTAGTGTGTAGTAAAGCAGCAGATGTGAACCTAAATGTTTCACATCTGCTGCTTTACTACACAATACAAATTATGGTCCACGTCTTTATAATTCGATAATAAAATTTCATCCATAATTGACTACTTTAAGCAATGAAATTTTCAGATCCAGAATTAAAAAAAAATATATATGACAGACTTCCCTGTATTATAGTATGTACCATGTATTGTAAAACGAGTTTATTTCTATACTAAGTATATTTTTTCTATCTTATCTTGGTTACTATATCAACATGACCTGTACTAATTATATTACTAATAATAACTTAATATTAATCCACCAATCCCAACATCGTCTCTTTTTTCACTCAGTTATTACTAGTATTATTGTAACTCACTTTATTATTATCATCTTTATGTGACCTTTTTTCTTAATTATTTTGTCTACAAAGTAACGGAACTGTCCCCGAACACGAACTTTGCTCTTTCGGGGTACTTTAATGTAACGTTTTTATGTGTATGTTATTATTAAATAGTTCTAAATCTAAACCTAAATCTGTCTGTCTGCCTGTGTACACCGATTTCTTCTTAACAACTGAATAGATTTTGTTCAAATTCAGTACCCACGAGTAAATTTTTTTCCAGGAATATTGCTAGAGTAGCCGTGCTGCTGCCAAATGCTTCGTAGAAAAATAACGATTTTCTCTAAAACGGTGACTGTTAGAGGGGGAAAAAAAAATTCAGATTTTTTAAATCTCTCCTCATGATCTATTACCAGTTTCATTTGGTGCAGAGGTTACCACTCATCCTCTATATCTGGATATGTGAAAGATGCAGTTTATGTGGTAGATCATTCCGAAGACCTTGAAGAACTAATACATCATATTATTGCTGATTGCAAAAGAATTCAGCAAGAATTTGACTATCGTGTTGATGTATGCCTTGTAACGAAGGATCTCACATTGATTTTCGTAACGTACCAAGGAAAAATTAGAAGAATTCTGAAAAAAAAATATTTACCAAATTATTTTGCCACTAACACTTACTTACTGGCTTTTAAGGAACCCGGAGATTCATTGCCGCCCTCACATAAGCCCGCCATTGGTCCCTATCCTGGACAAGATTAATCCAGTCTCTATCACATATCCCACCTCCCTCAAATTCATTTTAATATTATCTTCCCATCTACGTCTCGGCCTCCCTTAAGGTCTGTTTTCCTCCGGCGTCCAAACTAACATTCTAATGCATTTCTGGATTCGCCCATAAGTGCTACATGCCCTGCCCATCTCAAATGTCTGGATTTAATGTTCCTAATTATGTCAAGTGAAGAATACAATGCGTGCAGTTCTGTGTTGTGTAACTTTCTCTATTCTCCTGTAACTTCTTCCCTCTTAGCCCCAAATATTTTCCTAAGCACCTTATTCTCAAACACTCTTAACCTATGCTCCTCTCTCAAAGTGAGAGTCCAAGTTTCAAAACTATAAAGAACAACCGGTAATATAACTGTTTTATAAATTCTAACTTTCAGACTTTTCGACAGCAGACTAGATGATAAAAGCTTTTCAACCGAATAATAACAGGCATTTCCCATATTTATTCTGCGTTTAATTTCCTCCCGAGTATCATTTATATTTGTTACTATTGCTCCAAGATATTTGAAGTTCTCCACCTCTTCAAAAACACTTACTTAATAATAATGATATGAAAGTGTTACCATAATTTTAAAACACTGTGTATAACATTATTTCGACTATCACATGAAATTCAGATCCTTTTAGGTCTAAGTGTCACTTAATGTAGGAATGTCATTGGAAAAACTGTAACAATGCAGAAACTGCAAAATAATTTATCTGTCTCTATATTCAGCAACTTTTCTGACATCAAAGAGGAAAATCCTACGCCATGTGACGGTAAACCTGAAATTTATAATCCTCATAATGTCTCTAACTGTATAATAATAATAATAATAATAATAATAATAATAATAATAATAATAATAACAATAGTTTTATTTTCCCTGTCAGAGTTAAGGGCATCAGACCTTCTCTTTCACTCAACCAGGATCAAATCACATACAGAAAAATACATACCGGTATACAAATATTAACTTAAAATAATAATAAACATAATAAAGTAAAAAGAGAGATTGAATACATATGCATAATCAGTATTAACTTTAAAATGATATTAATAAAAAATATATATAATAAAAAAGAGATTGAATACATAATCACAAACAGGAAAATACATACTAGTATACAAGTATTAACTTAAAAAAAAAGAATTAATACATATGAATATAATCTCACAACTAAAGGAATAGTAATTAATATGATCAGCACAGCACGTGTTAGGCTACATTGAGACAATGACAATTACCTTGATATTAGTGTTAATGGAAAAATTAAGTAATGATAATAATAATAATAATGATAATAATAGTAATGATAATAATAAATAAAATTTTTACCTAAAAAAACTAATTCTGTGCATTTAAAATATTTCTAAACAACCTAATTTTAAACAACTGAGGACTAAGACTACCCCTGATTTCCAGCGGCAGCGAATTCCATGAGCGGGCCATGGCTTTTGGGAAAGAACTTGAGTACAGAGATGTCTGATGACGTGGTATAGATAGCAACAGATTTTGCTGTGAAGTTTATAATTATAATGAAGTGATGAATTATAAAAGTTGGTGTGTGCTTCCATGAACATTCACACAAGCGTTAATCTATGATAAAGGATAAAACTAATTTTATTTCATTTTGATAGCTTATGGATTTTTTCTGCAAAGCCAGTACACAGACAAGCTTAATTCTGCGAATACAACCAGCGGAAGCGAATACTTCCATTTCGCAAGTCGCGACCTTGTCTTCCTTTTAATCGGGGGAACTTAGTTTCTGGAACAAGAAAACAAAGTGAAAGAAGGGGCGGAGGAGGAACTTTATTCAAGGAGAGAAGAAATGTGTACGCGCAGGATTTCGATTCTCGCCGTTACACCCGTTCCGCTAAATTACCTTTCACCCCTGTGAGAAGCTTTTCATAATCACCGTCCCCATTACACACGCGACGAGGTCTCACAACCCTCTTATTTTCGTTTATGCAGTGAAATGAGAAATTCTCTAACACAGAAGAAGGTGTCATGCTGCAAGTCTCAAAGACACTAAATAAGAAATCAATATCACAACCGAAACATGACTGAGTCAGTCTTGAAATTTGTTCCTTCGATAACCCTACGATGAAGGACTCACTTATTTCCAAGTACCTACTTGGGTTTGACTTGTAACTTGTAATGAACGTTTCAGTTCTCTCACATAATCTCCTTTAAATTCAATTCCGATTTTAATTGCAGTGTTTTTGTACTTTTTTCCTTTCACTTCTATGACTAAGATAGAGATATAAAGGAATAAAAATACGTATATTTATTTATTTGTTTATTTATTTATTTACCTATAAAAATACGTATAATTATTTATTTGTTTATTTATTTATTCACTTATTTACTTACTTATTTATTAATTTAGTTATTTCATTGCTAGTAAGTTTCAAATGACTACAAGTTAATACAATGTAAGATAAACTAGCCCACTCCAGAATGAGTAAGACTCGTACTCAGGAGGGGATTCCAATACAGACAAAAATAAAATTAAAATTGAGAGTGAATACAGATTAAAAAGTGTTTAATAAGTTTAAACCCAAACTTAAATTCCAATACAATTTTTTTATTGATTTTTATTAATTTGGAGAGGATTCGTGGTTAAAATAATATTAGAATAAAATTTGTTTAATAATCTTGGACCTTGACTCATGCTATGATAAAAAGCTCCATTGATTTTACATTTAGGTTCAGATATCCACAGAGAATTCATATTTTTAGTTCTATATATATGTATATACCTTTCAAGGTTATTAAGATTTCTGTGAAAATATTTTAATAAAATAAAATAATATATTTATTTTAATGTTGGAAACTTTGAAATGTTTAAACAATTCAGTTGAATAATCTTTCTGCTTTTTCAACAAATTTTTAATACTTTTTTCTGTAAGGTTAAATTTGTAATATAATAATATCCTTCATTACAATATATTAGTGACTATTACACTTTTACTACGGTACCTCATACTACTTTTTACCACTAAAACGGCAAGGAACGACATGTTTAAATCAATCAAGGCTCCTTATTCTACAGTTTTTATCACCTTCCTAGTATTTGTTTTTATCACCTCCCTGGCATTTGTTTCTTTGTTTTCCAACATTGTACTTTCAATAATTGTACCTTTTAAAATGATTCACGTTTATTTCATAATTCTTAATTAAAATATATCTATCATATTTTATCTTGTTTATATTATTTAGGTTATGTTTCTATCTTCTGCCGTATGACATTATGGATAGTTACGTATCAGAGATTGTTTAATGTTTATATTGATAAATGAAATGGAATGCAACTGTTTGAATGAAAATGGAAGTGAATCAACAAAGCCTTTTTGACTAATAATCGTCAATAGAGTTCAATAAAAATTGTATAGTTGCCACAACTGGTAACAAGAGAACAGCTCATCATAACACACTACTGCTACCTAGCGGAATATTTGTAATGATGAGATGGTACAATAACACATTTTGAAGGTATTATGTAGTATTTTAGTAAGTCAATTAATATTTTACTGCATTAGAGTACTTCATTTCTTCTAATCTTTATTTACTTTCTTCTAATCGTGTAATAATCAATTATATCGAATTTTGATTTCTCCAAATAAATCAACACCTCTAGTGAGATTATTGTAGATAAAAATCTACCAACGAAATTCTATTGTGTGTTCCTTTCATTAACTCTGTCCAAAATTTCAAATGGAACATTGCCCGAGGGCTATCGTTCACAACTATGAATTAACGGTTAGCATGTATAACCGTGAAATAATCGGACTCGGGTTCAGATCCTGATTGATACAAGTTACCTGCCTGAGGTTTTGTCCGAGGTTTTTCCTGAACAAAATGAAGCAGAATTGCTATATAATCTTTGGCGTTGGAACTCGAATTAATTTCGCCATCATATTTACACTTCCCCTCTTTTATCATCATCATCATCATCATCATCATCATCATCATCATCATCATCATCATCATCATCGTCATCGTCATCCTTTTCCTTCCTCATATTTCGGATTTTAATTCGATGGTGTAGAGTCATTTGCTGGTCACCACCAAACTTGAGCACATGATATGCGGTTATTAGTTGCTGGTGGTAGTGCTATGTTGCCGTGGGCTCTCCTCTGGGTCTTACAGTGCTCTTAAAACCAGAGGTTGAGGAACTGCAGTGATGCTTACGCAGGAATTTAAAAGGAATTCTAGGCTGAAGGAGGAGTTCGAGGGCGGCCCGCAGAATAATCTGCAGCGTGGTAGGTCTTAGGGCATGCACATCATCCGGGTAGTACAATGAACCCACACAAGTGGCCAACATGCGAGGGCAGTTTCAGTCCGTGCCTCTCTCCTCAAGGGACACTAATAGATAGGGCTCTCACTTCCAAAATGCAACGAGTTGTTGAATAACAATAAATAATAATAATAATAATAATAATAATAATAATAATAATAATAATAATAATAATAATAATAATAATTTATTTAATCTAGTAGAGCTAAGGCCACTAGGCCTTCTCTTCCGCCCAGCCAGACTCTAATTCTAATTAAATACATTTGCTTACATAATTATTACATTAATATCTAGACCAAAAGACAACATGAAAGTAAATAATGAAAGTTGGTTAAGTAATGTTAGTGTGGCAATAATAAACATTGGTAAGAAACAGTTATAATAATAATAATAATAATAATAATAATAATAATAATAATAATAATAATAATAATAATAATAATAATAATAATAATAAATAACCATTAAACATTGAGAAACCTGAAACAGATATTATTGTTAACAAGAATTGTTAGAAAAATATTTCGTTAGCCTATTCTTAAATTGGTTCGATGTCTGACAGTCCCTGACATTGCTCGGTAGGGAATTCCAAAGCCGAGGAACAGCCATAGTGAAAGAAGATGAATATGAGGATGTTCGGTGGGAGGGAATGGATAATATTGAGGAGTGTCGTGATCGTGTGTCTAGGTTATGATGGGTGGATAAATTTTGAAAACGAGACGCAAGATAGACAGGAGTGGAGAAATGCAATATGTGAAAGAGAAGGGAAAGACAGTGGATTTTCCTACGATCTTCTAGACGGAGCCAGGACAACATTTCGAGTGATGGTGTTACGTGATCAGCCCGGCGAATAATGCTGACGAAACGGACGCACATATAATGAACACGTTGTAGTCTTTGCGCCGAAGTAACGCTTAGGTCAGTAAGCAGAATAACACAGTAATCAAAGTGGGGCATCACGAGTGTTTGCACTAACATTTTTTTCATGGAAAAGGGTAGAAAATTCTTCAATCGCCTAAACGAGTGGATTAATGAGAATACTTTTTTGCAGGTTTCTGCAACTTGAATGTTCCAATTTAAACTTTTATCTATATAAATACCTAGATTATTTACTGATTCACTGAACGGAATTTCGGTGCCGTATATTTTAATCGGGGACAAATTTGGTATGGTAATAGTGCTTAACAAACGTGAATGACCCACAATGATTGGCTGTGATTTTGCTGGATTTATTTTAAGTCGGAGTTTCCGTGTCCATGTCCAGATTGAGTCCAGATCGTCATTAATTTTAGTTATTGCATCATTTATTTCGTCAGTGTGGAATTTTATGTATATTTGAAGGTCGTCTGCATAGAGATGGTGTCGGCAGTACTTTAGAGATTCTGATATGTCGTTGATATAAATTGTAAATAGTAGAGGGCCAAGAACTGATCCCTGTGGGATCCCTGACCTCACGGCCTGCCAAGAGGAAGAACGATTTCCAGCTATCACACTTTGTTGGCAGTCATTAAGGTAAGAGTCAAACCACAGGACAACGTGCTCTTCTAGGTGTATTCTTCTGAGTTTACATATTAACAAGACAATGTCTACAGAATCGAAGGCTTTGCTGAAGTCAAGTAAAGTCATTATTGTCAATTTACGTTCGTCCCGGGCCTCGCATAGGTCTTCCGTGATTTTAAGTAATGCTGTACTTGTGTTATGTCCGGCCCTTAAACCTGATTGATAAGAGTCGAGAAGATTATATTTGTTTAAGTATTCTGTCAGTTGTTTGTGTACAATGCGTTCCAATGCTTTGGATAGTGCAGGTAGGATGCTGATAGGTAAGAGATAAAGTAATTGGTCTTAAAAACTTTTAGTTTGCTCCGCAAAACAGAACTACTATCGGAATGCTTATAAAAAGCTACCGCTCTTAGAAAACACACTCCTGTAATTGCTATTTTTTTCAAATCATCTCCTTTAAATTCATTTTCGATATTAATACCAATATTTTTATGGTTTTATTCTCTTTTGACTCCACGCTACCTCGAGTGCTACGCAATTGTTCGTTAAACATTTGTAAAAGAGCAGGAGTGAATGCAATTAGACTAATGTAGCAGGAGGCTTTGGGAGTCAACTATCAGTAGAAAGCTTTTACAATCAACATGTATGAAAAAATACAAGAACCGTATCGGAGCACAGCGGAACAGTTGCTGCACATCCCCGGAGTGCTGATACCCCTTTCAGCGTAGGCAGTGTGCATAGCATGCGTGGAGTTTGTGTGGAGTCAATTAACCGAAGTTGGGAGAGGACGTTGCAAGAGATAAAACTGATGCCTGGAGATGATAAGTGAGCGATTTAAATGAACCGTGTAGCAGTAAACGGAAGTTTTGAGGTGAAAATAGCCCCACAAGTGCATGCTGCAGGAAATGAATCCAAGGGCCGCACTTGGTGGGAGGGAATCATTTAAATGACGCGATACTGTGCAAACTGTAAAATGATGTAATGATTATTATCCCAAGTCACGCTAATATTTGCGAAGCAATTCCAAATACGCTATGTTATTACTGATCTACTCAGTTTAAAAATGTAGTTATCACCAAGTCATTTCTTTAAGAGTCTGATATTGGTCATAATTTTGGCAACACTGCTGTAAACTACTAATCAAAACACACGTGGAGAATTCCAGGTAGAATAAAATAATAGCAGAAGTAGATGTATCAATAATACAACAGAAATAAAAGTTGCTTTTATTTTTCTTTTGAATATACCTATTTACTAATTATTTTACTTATTTATAACTTAGGAAACATTTCTCTAACAGAAAATGTAATCTTAAGAATATTGCCTACAATTCATATTATAACTAAACTTGTTTCACTTGGTACTGTTCTTAGTTTATATTTTAAAATTACTTTAACGTTTATTTTTACTATTTTATTTCTAGAAACACTCTTGAGCATAAGCTTCAGCCTTTTCGGGTGTGAGCTAATTACAAATGGCATGAATTAAATTTTTTCTAAAATAAATCAATAAACTATTAGTCTATTATTATTATTATTATTATTATTATTATTATTAAAACGTTGTCCGGCTTTAATGTTATACTATACAAAGTAGTAATAATAATAATAATAATAATAATAATAATAATAATAATAATAATTACTTACAAATGGCTTTTAAGGAACGCGGAGGTTCTTTGCCGCCCTCACATAAGCCCGCCATCGGTCCCTAACCTGAGCAAGATTAATCCAGTCTCTACAGCATATTTCACCTCCCCCAAATCCATTTTAATATTATCCTCCCATCTACGTCTCGGCTTCCCCAAAAGGTCTTTTTTCCTCCCGACCTCCCAACTATCACTCTATATGCATTTCTGGATTCGCCCATACGTGCTACATGCCCTGCCCATCTCAAACGTCTGGATTTAATGTTCCTAATTATGTTAGGTGAAGAATACAATGCGTGCAGTTCTACGTTGTGTAACTTTCTCCATTCTCCTGTAACTTCACCCCTCTTAGCCCAAAATATTTTCGTAAGGACCTTAACCTGTGTTCCCCTCTCAAAGTGAGAGTCCAAGATTCATAACCATGCAGAACAACCGGTAATATAACTGTTTTATAAGCTCTAACTTTCAGATTTTTCTAGAGCAGACTGGATCACAAAAGCTTCTCAACCGAATAGTAATAGGCATTTTCCATATTTATTCATTTATATTTGTTATTGTTGCTCCAAGATACTTGAATTTTTCCACCTCTTCAAATGATAAATTTATTATAATAAAATGATAATTATGTAATGTAGAAGATGTACTGGAATTAAGATTCTGTTCACTGCTCTCTTGAAATGACGCGAGCGGATTTTTTAGAAATTATTTGAAGAGTTGCGAGATCTATAGGCCTACCTTTGAATTTGTGAGTGAATACACCACTAGTTTTCCTTTGTTAAAAGAAAAGATTTTTGCTGTGTTTTGTGGTCCAAATATTTGTGTATGTATTCATAGCACCTGTGAAATATTGTGCATGTCGTGGAAGATAGTCAGGGTCAAATTAATCTGGAAAGAAATACAATATAAATTATATGAAAGAGGCAATTGATTGTGTTGTAAACAAAGGAAAATTGTCTCAGACAAACATTGTCTTCTTCTTGCCACGTTCGACGTGAACCATAAGGGACCAAAGCAGCAGTCAAGGAGAATAATACTTCCAACCTTTCAAGCGAATTAAAAGAGCTAGACAACGAACCATCATCTTCAGAGCCCTAACAAAGAAGGTCTGTCCTTAAAGAAAAGCCGAATGACAAGCCCAGTGATTTGTTGCGATCTTTCTCAGGAAATTTCGAGTACGACAAGCACGGGGAAAGATGGATTCAATACGTCAGTTTCATGAAACATGTCAAGGCTTTTCAAAGTACCGGAAGAACTTTGTTTGGGTTGTAGGTATGAATCTCACAAAGGATTTTAAAATTTTACCGAATATGTTTAAATATTTTGAATTTAGGGACTACCACGAAAATGCCCTTGTACTATCACGAAATTATACGAACTATTGCAGAATGTTATTTTTTTACTTTATATGTATTGCTTGTTTGTAATTATTGTATACATTTATTTGAGGTAAAAATGCTGACATGTAACTTTCTAAAACCTAATAATGTATATATATTAAAAACTCTCAGTTTTTTAAAATTTGAACCTTATTTTTGCACCAAAACCTGAGCATGGATAAATATGAGGATGAGGATGAGAAACTGTGGTCAGCACCATCTTACATCTTACGGACCAAATAACAAGACCAGCTCCCGACATCGTAGGTGGTGAACATTAGAACTACGTGATGCGTAGTTTTCGCAGAGTTCTCTATCCACGAGAGTTGGTTGAGGTAACAAGATGATAGCGAGAAACTTGCAAAGAAATGGATATAACTGATACGTGTGTGTATAAGTAGTGAATGTTAAACATTGATATTTATGGACCTTGTAAAAAAGTGTGGTTGAATGTATTGTAAAGTAGTAGATAGTAATATAATAATTTCAACTATCTGAATCTTTTTGCAGACTTATTCAAAGCACTGTACACTATAAATACCCAAAGAATACAATCCCATTGATCTAACCTTTTGTTTTCTGTCCCTGTTTGGTTATATTTTAATTAACTGTATTGGAAGGTAATGTAAAATAGACCGTCTCTTTCATCTTCCTGTTGACTCCAATAAGAATTTTCAGTGGAAGATGATGTGAGGAATAAAAATTGAAGCGGTTAGATCAATAACCATTCAAGTCCATTTACACAAGTTTCGAGAAAAATGCAAAAAACTTTTTATTATTTTTGGCACGTAATATTTCTAGTTGTTTCAGAGATCAAGACAAGCAGTATACCAACTTGTAATGTCGTAACACTTGTGCAAATATCCTAAATTTAATTTCAAATTTACAAAAAATGAATGGCCAGAAGTGGACTTGAATGCTTATTGATCTCACCGCTTCAATTGTAAAGTTTTATGGTAGGTTTGATAATGAGGAGGGGCGAATGAAATATTTTCTGCATATAGTTTAACTTTTCGCCACGAGGTGCGCTGCCGGATACACGGAGTAATTAGTTATTCTTTTCGGCACTTGGTGTGCTGCTAAATGTAATAAGTTCTCCTAAAAATAAGAGATGGCAGCAAGATAAATTTCTGCATTAGCGCCTCTAGTGCGTGAAAGGGAAAACTCAATAAGTTATGCATCTTATTACAATTGATGAATTGTTTATGCTTGTGAATTGAATTATTCTACTTAAATGACATGTACAATTTTATATAGCTCAACTAAAATATGTTTTTATATTGACTTAATCTGTTTACTATGTATTGTATTTTTTTTAGCATAACTGATGAATTGTATGTACTGTAAATTGAATAGTATGCTGTATAGGTCAACTGATGAATTGTTTAAGCTTATAAATTGAATTAATCTACTTTATATGAATTGTATAGCTTAACGAAAATAAGTTTGTAAATTGAACTAATTTGATTGTATATGTTTGTATAGTTTGGCTGATGAATTGTATATGTTCTTAAAATGATTACTAGTCTGTGTAGCTCTACTGATGAATTGTATATAGACCTACTGTAAATTGAATGATAATATGTATAGCTCAACTGATGAATTGTTTATGATTATAAATTGAATTAATCTACTTGATATTAATTGCACAAATTTGTATAGCTTAATGAAAGTATACTACTTTGTATTGTATATATTTATATAGTTTTGGCCGATGAATTGTATATGCTTTAAATTGAATAGTAATCTATATAGCTCTACTGATAAATTGTTTGTGTTTGTAATTTGAAGTAGTTTGCATGATATGTATTATCAATTTCTGTATATCACAACTGGTTGAATTGTTTATGCCTTAAATTTAATTAACTTGTTTTGTATTATACATATAGCTCAACTTATGAATGATCGTTTGCGTTTGTAAATTTAATAATCTGATTGGCTATGTATTGTATACTTTTAGTAGAGCCATCGATGTAGCTCAGTCGGCAGACTCGCTGGGCGGCTGATCCGGAGCTGCGTTCGGGCTTGGGTTGGATCCCCCTTTGGTCTTTGGTTTCTTCCGAGGTTTTCCCCAGCCGTGGGACTGAAGCCGGATGGTCTATGGTCTATGGCGAGTCCTTGGCATCAACCCCTATGATTTGATTACCCCCCCTTTGATTTGATTACCTGGTTGGGTTTTTACGAGATTTCCCCCACTAAAAGGCAAATGCCGGGTAATATTTTGGCGAATCCTCGGACCTCATCTCATCTCACTACATCTCGCCCAAAAAAAAAATTGTAGAAAATTACTTAATTGTAAAACTATAAAAATTTGTAAAAATTGTAATTGTAATATTGTAAAATGTTGACTTGTTCCACATCTTAAAGCTTCATTGCTCATGTAAGATCTATGGAATAAAATGAATGAATGAATGAATGAATGAATGAATTTATCCGTGACCTTAGCATCACCTAGATCATATATACTCATATTGCTCGGCCTTATAGGCTTTGACGGTAACAACTTTTTTCAGGTTTACTATGCTGCCATCTAGTTGTTACATAAGGAATCACGTTATAACTCCCATTTGAATTGCATTAGCGACTGTACTGCCATCTCGTGTTCGTTTACGTCGGACGGGTGGCGATCCTGGCGGTTGTTCTCTTCAAAGTGCTACCGATTTTAACATAGAGATGAGTAATCTGTTATATATGTGATGTGGAATATCACGAAATTAGGCGAGTCTGCCCTTTGTGAGTTAAGATTTATAATTCCTGAAAGTTTGCGTCTGTCTAGTAACAAAGAAGCTCAGATAACTTTGTTTTTAAAAGTTGCAAGATTATTATAATTATGCCAATAATTTTTATAGGTTTTATCTTCAATTCCACCTTATAATTCTGACAATGCCATACATGTATCACGTCTGGACAATGAAGAATGTTTTTAGGGTAAAGTTGCCTATATCGCACCACTTTAGCATTTATAATTTATATTGAACAATACAGTTATTATTTTCTGCATTCCTTTACAGATATACATTCCCAGAACATTTAGCTTTGCTGTCAAAAAGAATAATTGAATTTGATTTAATATTTTTTAATTAAAATGACATTTTCGAAACACATGTCAGTGGTGCCATTTAGGCAACTAGTTTCCTAAATAGCACCTGCGAGTTCTTAAATCGCACCTCTTTATCTGCAGGGAACAGGATGAAGGAAAGCTTTTAATATTGAACATATTGAAGAATATTTCAATGAATAATGTAATAAATGCAAATTACAAGTTTATTGAAATTAATGAAAGAGAGTAACGCATCTTCAAATGAAATTGAAAAAATAGAGCGTAAATTACGTAACATTTAAACTTTCTGAATGCGTTTTTTATTGTTATACATTTGCCATGCGCTTCACCAGGCAGTTCAAACTGTAAACTGCGTCACCTTTTCTCCACGATTATCTCGAAGCCACCTAAGAACTGCTTCATGATTTAGCTGTCTGAAATGATTTGAAGATAGAAACATCTAAAGGCTGGGCCTCTGAGTATTATGACGAGGAAGCTGAAACAGGAGCATACCATTTTCCCGAGATATTCTAGCTTTTAAATTTTTGTAATGGGTCGTATAGGTGGACATACAGAAGCAGCAATTTTTTCTATGGCAGGTTTGAGTGGCAAATAAAATGTTTGAGCTATTCAACAAATAGTTCACTGTTGATGTAACCTGACTCGGAGCAAACAATTAACGACCCTGGAGGAGCATCAGCTGATAATGAAGGATGCACTGTTTGACGTTTAAAAAATATCACAGGTGCCACAAAATACCTGGTGCGCTTGTACAACACACACTTGTTGTATTAACGGTCTTTTCACCACTTGATATTGCACCCACCTGATGCATTCCTAGTTCAGTTAAAATTTTTGGGGCCTTCTTTTGTACGGTTAGAATTGCTAAAGTTGCTCACATCGCACCGGTGCGAATTAGGCACCTACAAAGTGGTGCGAATTGAGAAACTACGCCATAAGTTATTATTTCCTTCATTCTAGCCTATAATCACCACATGTTCGAAAATCGTACTAAGTTAAATGATCTTCAACATTTCTTTAAACGAATAACATCTTAAGATTATGGATTGCTCTGCATACAAATCAGTTATTTAGTTACAAAATGTTAGCTAAATATACATCCACCTGAGCGATTATATTAGATACACTATCACCACGCTGTTGACACAAAGAAGTGGCAGAAATCAAGTGACATGGTGGAAGTTGATATGGTAGATTGTAACAATACCACTAGATGCTATACTACTATAGTAATTTGTTTTAAACTAGAAGTGGTGCGATTTAGGAAGCGGTGCGATTTATGCTACTCTACCCTATTTGTTCAGAATCAATGTCATGTTATAAAACACAATCGTTGACGATGGCTGGTTACCTATCACACCTCACAATCCCGGCTAAGCTGTCGATAAGTAAGAGCTGTGATAGTCTCTGATTTCCTGTTAATTTCAATCCTTTTCCTTCACCCAAGACTACAGCTTATGCCGCGGTGCCGGTTTTCCGCAGGGATCTTGTACTAGTTACATCTCGGAAATTCAATAGCTTGATATTTGCTGTTCTAGTACTCCCTTATGGTTTAAATCAGGGAGAACTGCCTTCAACATAATCCTATTACTCCTAGTACAATGTCGCGTGCGCTTTTCCTACAGGTTGTTCTATATAAATGTACAACACGTCCCCTTACGTGCCACATTTTATTGTGTTTAACCCTCCGCAATGGTCCTAGCTCTCAACCCCCTGTAAGCTTATATCTCACCCTCATGAATCCTCTAACCCTGCAGCCATTGTTATTCCCATATGGTTTTCAACTCTTGGATTATATACGCGTACATATCAACATAGGCCTACGTATATGGAGCAACCCCTATGCTATAATGCAGTTATATCTCAACTTTGACATAACCTACTGTTAGATTAACATCAACCCATTTTCCGCTAACGTAAATGAAGGCATGAGGGTTGAAAATATATGAACTTTAACGCAGAATGTGGAAAAGTGTCTGCTAAAAGAGAGAGTTTTTATTTTTTATAAAATTACACGCTGGCGTAAGCACAAAGTCAGAGCTGTAATGAAGATATTTCACTTTCACTTTAAAAATTCGTTGTTAGATAGTTCAGCTTGCTGTGCTGGAGATCTAGCATGTAATTACGTTCAGTCTGTCCACCTTTTTCTACATCTTCCCAGTGATTCTTGATTTTCATGTTTATAATAATTTCTTTTCTCAAACAAAACTCGCACAGGTCTATTGCAATCGATGAACTTGATAAAGTCATATGTTTTTATATTCAGTTATGTTTGTATTCAACTCATAAATATTTACAAACAAAGCAACTTTAAGTCAATAGGTTATAAATATTATCACAAGGATTGGATTTTGTTGATTCTTTTCACATTAGATTGGCTCCATCTTCTAGGTGAACGTCCTCACAATTAATTAGTTTTGAGTTTCTGTTGTGTTTGGTGATCTTCCATTGTAAGAACGTAATGATAGCATGATTTATATAGACTAAACCTTTGGTTTTTAACCAGTTTTGTATTTTCATCTCGTCTACCAATTCTTCGATATACACCCAATGTTGTCTACATGATTAGCTGCACTTATTCTATCTCGTTACTTTCTTATCATACTGAAATATAATATCTTAAAGTTTACGACTGAAATTTTATGGCGGAACTACACTCATCTAAGTAAACATTACTCCCTAGTATTTTAACGACGCTCTATCAACTATTACGCTATTTAGCGTTAATAGAATTGGTGTAAGCGAAATGGTACGAGGGTCATTTCATAAGGCATGGCAACTATGTTATATCTTCGGAATAACAGAAAATGCGGTTAGTTCAGTATACGTTTGAAAAACTGTTGTGCACTGTACGGAATGTCATCGCCAAATTGTGTCTGTGTGCATTGGTGGCTAGACTTCCAAGACGTTAAGTCCATTGAAACCATGTACATATGACTTATGTCCTCTAATATTTTTGTCCACTTTCATTTATGTCCACATTTTATGTGCGTCCATTTTTTTGGGTCCCTGACTATTATGTCCACTTTTATTTAAGTCCACTTTCATTTATGTCCACTTTTATTTAAGTCCACTTTCATGTCAATTCCTTTTGTACCACTGGAAGATGTTCAGACTATTTTTGATAGCCTTATAGATAATATTGAGCCTGATATAATGGATTTAGCATTGTACATGGAAAGAACTTACATACGAGGAACACCTTCTCGAGGAAGAAGAAGAACAATGCTACCTAGATTCGCACCTGAAATATGGAACACTTATAATCAGGTTCTGGCAGGACAACATCGAACAACTAACATAGTCAAGGGCTGGCACAACCGCTTTCAGAAACACATCGTCACACATCACGCGTCGGTCTGGAAATTCATGGAATTTATCAAGAAAGAGCAAAGGAATAATGATATTATAATAGCTAATCCATTTGTTTGGCGGACATTTGGATGTGCGGCTCCCTATTAAAAGATCGTACCTACAAAATTTAAGTCGAGCAGAAGAGATTGTTCGGAATTATGACCACTACAACGAAGAAGGACACATCAGAACTTACCTCAAAGCTATTAGTTGTCATCTGAAGCTGTATGAAGATGAACAGGCAGAAGAGATTGAGTAGGGGATTGAAGTCAATTTGTAGATGGACATAATATATTGTACAGTCATGTAGTGGACGTAAAAATGTGGACATAACATTTGTGCAGTTGGACTAAAATAAAGTGGACATATATTTATGGACATAGTGTAGTGGACTTTTATGTAATGGACATAATAAAATGGACATTAAAATTGTGGACATTATTAAAAGGACCTAACGTCTGTGTTTCGTGGCTAGTTGACATCACACGCAAAAGTTTGTATGCTAGAGGGTGTGGTCCAAGATGGTTTTACGTAAAGTTGAACAGCGGTCACACGTAAAAATTGGAGGTCTTGGAACCCCCTCCTTACCCGCATCAGCATTTGAAAATGTTCATACTGCAGTTCCTTCTTCTCCATTTAGAATGAAAGAATTTCCTAATGAAAGCAAACCCAACCTTCGGAACGTTGTTGAATTTTTAAATTCTTCATCAACAATTGAAAATGTTCATATTACAGTTACCTTCTTCTCCATTTAGAATGAAAGAATTTCCTAATGAAGGCAAACCGAACTTTCGGAACGTTGTTGAATTTTTAAATTCTTCATCAAAAATTGAAAATGTTCATTCTACAGTTACCTTCTTCTCCATTTAGAATGAAAGAATTTCCTAATGAAAGCAAACCCAACCTTCGGAACGTTGTTGAATTTTTAAATTCTTCAACAAAAATTGAAAATGTTCATACTACAGTTACCTTCTTCTCCATTTAGAATGAAAGAATTTCCTAATGAAGGCAAACCCAACTTTCGGAACGTTGTTGAATTTTTAAATTATTTCTCAACAATTGAAAATGTTCATATTGCAATTACTTTCTTCTTCATTTAGAAAGAAAGAATTTCCTAACGAAAGCAAACCCAACCTTCGGAACGTTGTTGAATTTTTAAATTCTTCATCAACAATTGAAAATGTTCATACTACAATTACCTTCTTCTCCATTTAGAATGAAAGAATTTCCTAATGAAGGCAAACCCAACTTTCGGAACGTTGTTGAATTTTTAAATTATTTCTCAACAATTGAAAATGTTCATATTGCAATTACTTTCTTCTTCATTTAGAAAGAAAGAATTTCCTAACGAAAGCAAACCCAACCTTCGGAACGTTGTTGAATTTTTAAATTCTTCATCAACAATTGAAAATGTTCATATTACAGTTACCTTCTTCTTCATTTAGAATGAAAGAATTTCCTAATGAAAGCAAACCCAACCTTCGGAACGTTGTTGAATTTTTAAATTCTTCATCAACAATTGAAAATGTTCATATTACAGTTACCTTCTTCTCCATTTAGAATGAAAGAATTTCCTAATGAAGGCAAACCCAACTTTCGGAACGTTGTTGAATTTTTAAATTATTTCTCAACAATTGAAAATGTTCATATTGCAATTACTTTCTTCTTCATTTAGAAAGAAAGAATTTCCTAACGAAAGCAAACCCAACCTTCGGAACGTTGTTGAATTTTTAAATTCTTCATCAACAATTGAAAATGTTCATATTACAGTTACCTTCTTCATTTAGAATGAAAGAATTTCCTAATGAAAGCAAACCCAACCTTCGGAACGTTGTTGAATTTTTAAATTCTTCATCAACAATTGAAAATGTTCATATTACAGTTACCTTCTTCTCCATTTAGAATGAAAGAATTTCCTAATGAAGGCAAACCGAACTTTCGGAACGTTGTTGAATTTTTAAATTATTTCTCAACAATTGAAAATGTTCATATTGCAATTACTTTCTTCTTCATTTAGAAAGAAAGAATTTCCTAACGAAAGCAAACCCAACCTTCGGAACGTTGTTGAATTTTTAAATTCTTCATCAACAATTGAAAATGTTCATATTACAGTTACCTTCTTCATTTAGAATGAAAGAATTTCCTAATGAAAGCAAACCCAACCTTCGGAACGTTGTTGAATTTTTAAATTCTTCATCAACAATTGAAAATGTTCATATTACAGTTACCTTCTTCTCCATTTAGAATGAAAGAATTTCCTAATGAAGGCAAACCGAACTTTCGGAATGTTGTTGAATTTTTAAATTCTTCATCAACAATTGAAAATGTTCATATTACAGTTACCTTCTTCTCCATTTAGAATGAAAGAATTTCCTAATGAAAGCAAACCCAACCTTCGGAACGTTGTTGAATTTTTAAATTCTTCATCAACAATTGAAAATGTTCATATTACAGTTACCTTCTTCTCCATTTAGAATGAAAGAATTTCCTAATGAAAGCAAACCCAACCTTCGGAACGTTGTTGAATTTTTAAATTCTTCATCAACAATTGAAAATGTTCATATTACAGTTACCTTCTTCTTCATTTAGAATGAAAGAATTTCCTAATGAAAGCAAACCCAACCTTCGGAACGTTGTTGAATTTTTAAATTCTTCATCAACAATTGAAAATGTTCATATTACAGTTACCTTCTTCTCCATTTAGAATGAAAGAATTTCCTAATGAAGGCAAACCGAACTTTCGGAATGTTGTTGAATTTTTAAATTCTTCATCAACAATTGAAAATGTTCATATTACAGTTACCTTCTTCTCCATTTAGAATGAAAGAATTTCCTAATGAAGGCAAACCGAACTTTCGGAATGTTGTTGAATTTTTAAATTCTTCATCAACAATTGAAAATGTTCATATTACAGTTACCTTCTTCTCCATTTAGAATGAAAGAATTTCCTAATGAAGGCAAACCGAACTTTCGGAATGTTGTTGAATTTTTAAATTCTTCATCAACAATTGAAAATGTTCATATTACAGTTACCTTCTTCTCCATTTAGAATGAAAGAATTTCCTAATGAAGGCAAACCGAACTTTCGGAATGTTGTTGAATTTTTAAATTCTTCATCAACAATTGAAAATGTTCATATTACAGTTACCTTCTTCTCCATTTAGAATGAAAGAATTTCCTAATGAAGGCAAACCGAACTTTCGGAATGTTGTTGAATTTTTAAATTCTTCATCAACAATTGAAAATGTTCATATTACAGTTACCTTCTTCTCCATTTAGAATGAAAGAATTTCCTAATGAAGGCAAACCGAACTTTCGGAATGTTGTTGAATTTTTAAATTCTTCATCAACAATTGAAAATGTTCATATTACAGTTACCTTCTTCTCCATTTAGAATGAAAGAATTTCCTAATGAAGGCAAACCGAACTTTCGGAATGTTGTTGAATTTTTAAATTCTTCATCAACAATTGAAAATGTTCATATTACAGTTACCTTCTTCTCCATTTAGAATGAAAGAATTTCCTAATGAAGGCAAACCCAACTTTCGGAACGTTGTTGAATTTTTAAATTATTTCTCAACAATTGAAAATGTTCATATTGCAATTACTTTCTTCTTCATTTAGAAAGAAAGAATTTCCTAACGAAAGCAAACCCAACCTTCGGAACGTTGTTGAATTTTTAAATTCTTCATCAACAATTGAAAATGTTCATATTACAGTTACCTTCTTCTTCATTTAGAATGAAAGAATTTCCTAATGAAAGCAAACCCAACCTTCGGAACGTTGTTGAATTTTTAAATTCTTCATCAACAATTGAAAATGTTCATATTACAGTTACCTTCTTCTCCATTTAGAATGAAAGAATTTCCTAATGAAGGCAAACCGAACTTTCGGAATGTTGTTGAATTTTTAAATTCTTCATCAACAATTGAAAATGTTCATATTACAGTTACCTTCTTCTCCATTTAGAATGAAAGAATTTCCTAATGAAAGCAAACCCAACCTTCGGAACGTTGTTGAATTTTTAAATTCTTCATCAACAATTGAAAATGTTCATATTACAGTTACCTTCTTCTCCATTTAGAATGAAAGAATTTCCTAATGAAAGCAAACCCAACCTTCGGAACGTTGTTGAATTTTTAAATTCTTCATCAACAATTGAAAATGTTCATATTACAGTTACCTTCTTCTTCATTTAGAATGAAAGAATTTCCTAATGAAAGCAAACCCAACCTTCGGAACGTTGTTGAATTTTTAAATTCTTCATCAACAATTGAAAATGTTCATATTACAGTTACCTTCTTCTCCATTTAGAATGAAAGAATTTCCTAATGAAGGCAAACCGAACTTTCGGAATGTTGTTGAATTTTTAAATTCTTCATCAACAATTGAAAATGTTCATATTACAGTTACCTTCTTCTCCATTTAGAATGAAAGAATTTCCTAATGAAGGCAAACCGAACTTTCGGAATGTTGTTGAATTTTTAAATTCTTCATCAACAATTGAAAATGTTCATATTACAGTTACCTTCTTCTCCATTTAGAATGAAAGAATTTCCTAATGAAGGCAAACCGAACTTTCGGAATGTTGTTGAATTTTTAAATTCTTCATCAACAATTGAAAATGTTCATATTACAGTTACCTTCTTCTCCATTTAGAATGAAAGAATTTCCTAATGAAGGCAAACCGAACTTTCGGAATGTTGTTGAATTTTTAAATTCTTCATCAACAATTGAAAATGTTCATATTACAGTTACCTTCTTCTCCATTTAGAATGAAAGAATTTCCTAATGAAGGCAAACCGAACTTTCGGAATGTTGTTGAATTTTTAAATTCTTCATCAACAATTGAAAATGTTCATATTACAGTTACCTTCTTCTCCATTTAGAATGAAAGAATTTCCTAATGAAGGCAAACCGAACTTTCGGAATGTTGTTGAATTTTTAAATTCTTCATCAACAATTGAAAATGTTCATATTACAGTTACCTTCTTCTCCATTTAGAATGAAAGAATTTCCTAATGAAGGCAAACCGAACTTTCGGAATGTTGTTGAATTTTTAAATTCTTCATCAACAATTGAAAATGTTCATATTACAGTTACCTTCTTCTCCATTTAGAATGAAAGAATTTCCTAATGAAGGCAAACCGAACTTTCGGAATGTTGTTGAATTTTTAAATTCTTCATCAACAATTGAAAATGTTCATATTACAGTTACCTTCTTCTCCATTTAGAATGAAAGAATTTCCTAATGAAGGCAAACCGAACTTTCGGAATGTTGTTGAATTTTTAAATTCTTCATCAACAATTGAAAATGTTCATATTACAGTTACCTTCTTCTCCATTTAGAATGAAAGAATTTCCTAATGAAGGCAAACCGAACTTTCGGAATGTTGTTGAATTTTTAAATTCTTCATCAACAATTGACAATGTTCATATTACAGTTACCTTCTTCTCCATTTAGAATGAAAGAATTTCCTAATGAAGGCAAACCGAACTTTCGGAATGTTGTTGAATTTTTAAATTCTTCATCAACAATTGAAAATGTTCATATTACAGTTACCTTCTTCTCCATTTAGAATGAAAGAATTTCCTAATGAAGGCAAACCGAACTTTCGGAATGTTGTTGAATTTTTAAATTCTTCATCAAAAATTGAAAATGTTCATACTACAGTTACCTTCTTCTCCATTTAGAATGAAAGAATTTCCTAATGAAGGCAAACCCAACTTTCGGAACGTTGTTGAATTTTTAAATTATTTCTCAACAATTGAAAATGTTCATATTGCAATTACTTTCTTCTTCATTTAGAAAGAAAGAATTTCCTAACGAAAGCAAACCCAACCTTCGGAACGTTGTTGAATTTTTAAATTCTTCATCAACAATTGAAAATGTTCATATTACAGTTACCTTCTTCTTCATTTAGAATGAAAGAATTTCCTAATGAAAGCAAACCCAACCTTCGGAACGTTGTTGAATTTTTAAATTCTTCATCAACAATTGAAAATGTTCATATTACAGTTACCTTCTTCTCCATTTAGAATGAAAGAATTTCCTAATGAAGGCAAACCCAACTTTCGGAACGTTGTTGAATTTTTAAATTCATCATCAACAATTGAAAATGTTCATATTACAGTTACCTTCTTCTCCATTTAGAATGAAAGAATTTCCTAATGAAGGCAAACCGAACTTTCGGAACGTTGTTGAATTTTTAAATTCTTCATCAACAATTGAAAATGTTCATATTACAGTTACCTTCTTCTCCATTTAGAATGAAAGAATTTCCTAATGAAGGCAAACCGAACTTTCGGAATGTTGTTGAATTTTTAAATTCTTCATCAACAATTGAAAATGTTCATATTACAGTTACCTTCTTCTCCATTTAGAATGAAAGAATTTCCTAATGAAGGCAAACCGAACTTTCGGAACGTTGTTGAATTTTTAAATTCTTCATCAACAATTGAAAATGTTCATATTACAGTTACCTTCTTCTCCATTTAGAATGAAAGAATTTCCTAATGAAGGCAAACCGAACTTTCGGAATGTTGTTGAATTTTTAAATTCTTCATTAACAATTGAAAATGTTCATATTACAGTTACCTTCTCCATTTAGAATGAAAGAATTTCCTAATGAAGGCAAACCGAACTTTCGGAACGTTGTTGAATTTTTAAATTCTTCATCAACAATTGAAAATGTTCATATTACAGTTACCTTCTTCTCCATTTAGAATGAAAGAATTTCCTAATGAAGGCAAACCCAACTTTCGGAATGTTGTTGAATTTTTAAATTCTTCATCAACAATTGAAAATGTTCATATTACAGTTACCTTCTTCTCCATTTAGAATGAAAGAATTTCCTAATGAAGGCAAACCGAACTTTCGGAATGTTGTTGAATTTTTTAATTCTTCATCAACAATTGAAAATGTTCATATTACAGTTACCTTCTTCTCCATTTAGAATGAAAGAATTTCCTAATGAAGGCAAACCCAACTTTCGGAACGTTGTTGAATTTTTAAATTATTTCTCAACAATTGAAAATGTTCATATTGCAATTACTTTCTTCTTCATTTAGAAAGAAAGAATTTCCTAACGAAAGCAAACCCAACCTTCGGAACGTTGTTGAATTGTTAAATTCTTCATCAACAATTGAAAATGTTCATACTACAATTACCTTCCTCTCCAATTAGAACGAAAGAATTTCCTAAAGAAGGCATACCCAACCTTCGGAACGTTGTTAAATTTTTAAATTCTTATCAACAATTGAAAATGTTCATACTGCAATTACCTTCTTCATTTAGAACGAAAGAATTTCCTAATGAAGGCAAATCCAGCCTTCCAAATTTTCTGACCTTTTATATACTTCATTAGCAATATAAAATGTTCATACTACACCTCTTCTGAATCATCAAACATTACCTCCTTCCCCATTCAGAACGAAAGGAAGTCTTAATGAAGGCAAACAAAATCTTCCAAACATTGTTGAGTTTTTAAATAGGCTACTTCACCAACAATGGAACATGTTCCTACTACACTTCTGAATCATCTACCATTACCTCTTTTCTTATTTAGAACGAAAGAAACTCCTAATAAAGGTCAACCCGACTTAAATGTTTTGATTTATATAAGAATTCACTAACATGATAAATATTCAAACTAAACTTCTGCTGCATAATCGTCCATTGCTTTCTTCCTCATTTGGAACTAAAGACGGAGATGTGACCTCTCTTTTGAGAAAAAGACGGATGTTCCAAGTTTTCAAGTCAATGTTGGTGCAAACACGAAACGATAATCTCAATGCCATGTTGAAACTCAACACCAGTTTTCACACCCCTGTTTTAGAGAGTTAATGCCAATTGTGTGGTGGAGCCGAAAGTGAACAAGGGATTAGAGGGGTTAACTCCTGTACACAGAGAGGAGATGTGTAGGTATTAAAATACATTACGTTGCTTGTTCTCAGTCCACTGGGAGGGGAATTAACCCTCCAAGTGCTGCCATCTGTCGTGATCTTACAGCTGACACTATAACCAACTTAGACAACACAGGCTACCACTTACCTGTGCCCCAGTAAATACCACAGAGGGGAGAAGGACGCAAGTTTCTTGTTTACTTGATTTAATGTCCCTCTATGCACCTTAACCCGTTATACGGCATATCTAATTTACATAACGTTCGAAATTTTATATAAAACACAAGCCAATTTCCTTACGTACATAGATTACAAGAATATCACGTACTTAAAATTTCCCAAGGTTTCTAAGGTTTAAGCGTGTAGTTGATTATAATATTAAAACACTGGCCTCAGTGTTAAATTAAGTATATAAACAGTAATGTTCCGTGTGATATCAATTTACATAAGACAAATAATTCAAGAAAATGTCTCCACTTTCAGCAAGTGAACATGCTTCTCGATTTAAAAGCAGCACACCAATGCACCATTCCCGCCAAGGAATAGAAGTTTATTCATCTTCTACAAGGACTGTGTGAGTTAATCTTCAATGTATTCTACGTTATCCTAAGCCAGCGTTGTCAGGCAGAAACTAAACGGAGCGGAGCGCTCCACTAGACTGGTTGCGTGCTCCGGTGTTTCCACAGACATAAGCAAGTTCACGCTCCGATCTAGCTCCACAACCGGTTTTGAAGCTTACAACTCTGACACTACTACCCTAAGCGATAGTCTTGCGCGATGCTGACCACACGAGAATTTTACTTTTATGTAAATGCCTAAATGCCTGACGAAATAAATGATGCAATAACTAAAATTAATGACGATCTGGACTCAATCTGGACATGGACACGGAAATTCCGACTTAAACTAAATCCAGAAAAGTCACAGTCAATCATTGTGGGTCATTCACGTTTGTTAAGCACTATTACCATACCAAATTTGTCCCCGATTAAAATACACGGCACCGAAATTCCGTTCAGTGAATCAGTAAAGAATCTAGGTATTTATATGGATAAAAGTTTAAATTGGAACATTCAAGTTGCAGAAACCTGCAAAAAGGTATTTTCATTAATCCACTCGTTTAGACGATTGAAGAATTTTCTACCCTTTTCCATAAAAAAAATGTTAGTGCAAACACTCATGATGCCCCACTTCGATTACTGTGATATTCTGTTTACTGACCTAAGCGTTACTTCGGCGCAGAGACTACAACGTGTTCATAATATGTGCGTCCGTTTCGTCTGCAATATTCGCCGGGCTGATCACGTAACACCATCCCTCGATATGTTGTCCTGGCTCCGTCTAGAAGTTCGTAGGAAAATCCACTGTCTTTCCCTTCTCTTTCACATATTGCACTTCTCCACTCCTGTCTATCTTGCGTCTCGTTTTCAAAATTTATCCACCCATCATAACCTAGACCCACGATCACAACACTCCTCAATATTATCCATTCCCTCCCACCGAACATCCTCATATTCATCTTCTTTCACTGTGACTGTTCCTCGGCTTTGGAATTCCCTACCGAGTAATGTCAGGGTCTGTCAGACATCAAATCAATTTAAGAATAGGCTAACGAGATATTTTTCTAACAATTATTGTCAACAATAATAGCTGTTTCAGGTTTCTCAATGTTTAATGGTTTTATATATATATATATATATATATATATATATCACAGATAAATATCTAAATTATCTCATTATTATTATTACTATTATTATTATTATTATTATTATTATTATTATTATTATTATTATTACTATTACTATTATTATTATTATTATTACCATTATTATTATCATTATTATTATAACTATTTCTTACCAGTGTTTATTATTGTCACTCTAACATTAGTTATCCAATTTTCATTATTTACTTTCATGTTGTTTTATGATCTAGATATTAATGTAATAACTATGTAAGCAAATGTATTTAATTAGAATTAGAGTCTGGCTGGGCGGAAGAGAAGGCCTACTGGCCTTAGCTCTGCCAGATTAAATAAATAAATAATAATAATAATAATAATTATTATTATTATTATTATTATTATTATTATTATTATTATTAAAATTTGTTTATATTACCGTAGTTGAAAAGTACAGTGGAAAAACAAGGTCACAATAATTTCATAAGGGTGATGTCATCATCTAATTCAGTAAATTACTGCAAACTTGAATGTTTTATTATCAAAACTGGTAAAGGATAATTATGACCAGTGATTACAGCCATCCTTTCCTACTTTTTCATTAGGAACAGCAATAAATTTTGCACTAATATACTGAATTAGATGATGACATCACCCTTAAGAGAATTGTGACTTCGATTGTTTCTCTCCTGTACTCTTCAATTATTCTCACAAGAGTAAAACGATTCATGTCACAGAAGCAATATTTGAAATAAATAAATTTATCGCTTTAACCATTAAAATTACCTTCGATTGTCAAGATTCTAAAGTGAAATACGTAGCGACGAATATTTTAAATTCATATCATACGAATTCGTTATCTAATGACGTCAGGGACTGCCGGATTTGATCATAATTAAAAATTAAATTGGAAATTTTTGTCTTATTTAATAGTTTTTAGGTATTGCTAGAAGTGTTGATTTGTGTTTTTTACTCTGGATTAAAATTGCAAAGTTTCTTGTTTATGTTACTTAATTAGTTACAGTGGGATATAATTAATTATGATACTTAATCACTCATTTAAAGTTTGTGTGATTGCAACCTGTGTATATTTTTGTGTGGCTTTACTTTGTTTAGCCTATATTGTGATTTTTCTTTTTATTTCTATTATTGTATTTATATTTCTGGTGATGTGGAAGAGAAAGCCTGATGGCCTTAAATACACCTAAATAAATAAATAGATAGATAGATAGATAGATAGATAGATAGATAGATAGATAGATAGATAGATAGATAGATAGATAGATAGATAGATAGATAGATAGATAGATAGATAGATAGATAGATAGATAGATAGATAGATAGATAGATAGATAGATAGATAGATAGATAGATAGATAGATAGATAGATAGATAGATAGATAGATAGATAGATAGATAGATAGATAGATAGATAGATAGATAGATAGATAGATAGATAGATAGATAGATAGATAGATAGATAGATAGATAGATAGATAGATAGATAGATAGATAGATAGATAGATAGATAGATAGATAGATAGATAGATAGATAGATAGATAGATAGATAGATAGATAGATAGATAGATAGATAGATAGATAGATAGATAGATAGATAGATAGATAGATAGATAGATAGATAGATAGATAGATAGATAGATAGATAGATAGATAGATAGATAGATAGATAGATAGATAGATAGATAGATAGATAGATAGATAGATAGATAGATAGATAGATAGATAGATAGATAGATAGATAGATAGATAGATAGATAGATAGATAGATAGATAGATAGATAGATAGATAGATAGATAGATAGATAGATAGATAGATAGATAGATAGATAGATAGATAGATAGATAGATAGATAGATAGATAGATAGATAGATAGATAGATAGATAGATAGATAGATAGATAGATAGATAGATAGATAGATAGATAGATAGATAGATAGATAGATAGATAGATAGATAGATAGATAGATAGATAGATAGATAGATAGATAGATAGATAGATAGATAGATAGATAGATAGATAGATAGATAGATAGATAGATAGATAGATAGATAGATAGATAGATAGATAGATAGATAGATAGATAGATAGATAGATAGATAGATAGATAGATAGATAGATAGATAGATAGATAGATAGATAGATAGATAGATAGATAGATAGATAGATAGATAGATAGATAGATAGATAGATAGATAGATAGATAGATAGATAGATAGATAGATAGATAGATAGATAGATAGATAGATAGATAGATAGATAGATAGATAGATAGATAGATAGATAGATAGATAGATAGATAGATAGATAGATAGATAGATAGATAGATAGATAGATAGATAGATAGATAGATAGATAGATAGATAGATAGATAGATAGATAGATAGATAGATAGATAGATAGATAGATAGATAGATAGATAGATAGATAGATAGATAGATAGATAGATAGATAGATAGATAGATAGATAGATAGATAGATAGATAGATAGATAGATAGATAGATAGATAGATAGATAGATAGATAGATAGATAGATAGATAGATAGATAGATAGATAGATAAATTATTTTAACATCTAGTTATTGTTTCTTAAAGTAAAGGTAGTGAGTATTTATCATACCAATTCTGAGTTTTAACAAAATATCTGATTTCTGAAGAAAAAAATATTTCATTTTGTCCTTATTTATGGTAACCAAAGGTGATTGTACCCCCTTAAAATAATGTCACCTACGACCTCACAGAGCGGTGCGATATACACTACCGAAGTAATTTTTTGATATCCTGTATCCTTTATTTTGAATGTAAGTACATTCCTAAATAAGTAAATAAAAATTTCACCTAGGCACAAATACAGTATGTAAAATTTCTCACCCGTTCTTGACAATAATTGCAACTGGTTTGTGCTGCAGACTCGGAGAGGCATATATTCGCTGGCAAACGTAGCTCTTTCACGCAGACAAAGGTGTACTTGCAACGTTACATTATTTTGTATTCGGCTTAGAACACAACCTAAAGTTCTTCGAGATGTCTATTTCGTAGATGATTATGTTGTTTCCTAGGTGATAGAGAAACAAGATGTAAGCTGCCATTAAGAGAAGTTCTAGTTTCTCTTGGAGTTTCTAGCATCTCGCTAAGTCTGACTTGATAAACAGAATTTCTACGAACTGACAATCTGTATCGTTGGTAGCAGACAAATGCATGTTGCACATAGAGCTACGAGATTAGCCTATGCTTGAAATAAATCATACACTTCGTACACAAATTCTCATGCTAATTTCTGTGATACCGCGTGTTTAAGATCTTACACATCAGTTTTTAATGCTACAGATCTACTACCTCAACATAAAAGAAGAGCAATAGAAACAGACAATAGACACTAACAGCTACACAGGAAAACCTGTTTGGACAAGAGAAGTCTATGTACTTCCTATTTCTTATGATGCATTCAATATACGAGGGGGATCCAGGAAATAACGACCGTTTTGTTGTAATAATTAAAAAATATATATATTTATTTGAATAAAACAAAGTCTGTTACATAACTGAAGCTTCCTTTACTTCTCTACATAATCACCACCTACATTTAAACATTTGTCGTATCTGTTCACTAGCTTTAGAATTCCCGTGTTATACTCCTCTGCCGCCAGTTCATTAAGCCAGGTGTTCACTGTCTTCTTCAACTCTTCATCACTTCCAAAACGCGTACCACCCAGAAAGTCTTTCAGCTTAGTGAAAAGGTGAAAATCGCTAGGAGCAAGGTCTGGACTATAGAGCGGATGATCAAAGATTTTCCAACCGAATTGATCCAGCAATTCTCGAGTTGAAGCAGCAGTGTGCGGGCGGGCGTTGTCGTGAAGAAGCACAACTCCTCTCGAAAACATTCCTCGCCTCTTGTTTTGGATGGCTCGCCGTAGTTTTCGTAAAGTCTCACAATAACGATTTGCATTGATCGTAGTGCCTTTTGGCATGAAATCCAGCAAAAGAACACCTTTGCGATCCCAAAAGACAGTAGCCATGACTTTTTGTGTTGAGAGAGTCTGTTTGAATTTACTCGGTTTCTTGGGTGATGAGGGATGATGCCACTCACGTGATTGGCGCTTGGTCTCTGGGATGTTGTGAGACATCCAGGTCTCATCACCAGTCACAATTTGATCAAGAAAGGCGTCTCCATCTGTGTGATATCGCATCAAGAATGTCAATGCTGAGGCCATTCTCTGAGTTTTGTGTTAGATATACACCAGAGTGCTGCATTGGAGTTAAATCGCTCGCTTGAACTCGGTCGAATGTCGTATCCTCGAGTGAGGTAAGATCGGTCGTGATACGCTCGTAATAAATAGAAGCACAGTACAAGGTCTTCTCACCGACATGTCTTATCTTGTATGAAAGGCGTCAGATAAGATACACATATGTTTTGCTCACACGGTAAAAATAAGGCTTTATTTTCTGCGTTTGTGACAAACGTTTAGTGGAACAGTCTAATGGAACGTACCAAAACAGTAACAAGAATTTATAAATAAAATAGTATCAAAAACTTCGATATACAGTTATTATTGCTAATTAATAATTATTCAATATTTGATTTACCACGTATATAATATGATAGGTCCATATATACAGTAGTGTTCCGCCTATATACTGCGACAATGTAGAAACGTTTTACAAAATATTATTGATATAGCAGTAGATTAATGACAATATTAGTATAGAGATAACGTCACAGAAAATATAATAAGACGAATAATCATGCTGCACAACTGTTACAGACGCAAAGATTGATACACTATTTATTAGAGATTATTATTATTACTAGAAAACTTGATACGGTTCTTGCATTATCGTGATTGTGTTCTCTGTTAATAATTACATTTACATCCAATAACATCTATCAGATGTGGCAAAATCAAAATCACTCCTGTGTGGGGGGGGACATTTACCTACAACATTTATATTACATTTTAAAGCAAGTTTTGTAGTTGTACTATGGAGAGGTTAGTTAAACACTGCAAAGTTTTGGAATGATAAACATCTATGATGTTACTACACAATTCATCACTATAACAAGAACGAATGTCTAACGCTCGGCTTATACCGTTCGAGGATTTATCGCTCGCGACAATTTTACCCATCATGCATGTACGCTACCTAACGGATTATGCTATGAACTACTTGGCGCTCGAGCGAAAACGTCCGATGCAGACCTCTGCTGCTTATAATACACCACAAGTATTTGAGTATTGAACCTATTCACTTGTTCCACTGGCTCATTTCGAATTCTCAAGTTCACCTTTAGATTTCTTCCGATAACCATAGCTTTTGTTGTGTTTGCATTTAACTTCATCCCAGACTGCTCACAGCTGTCATTTAGCTCCAAAATAATATTCAAGATAAAATACAAAATAATGGTCTCTTTTTCAGATCAAATATATAAAATAGAAGTTTCATTCATCGCCTCTCTTAAGTGTCCGTCTTCTTATCTTCCGAATGAAAAGATCCGATATACAGTTTTGAATCGCTGAAAATACATTTACAGAACTTCTAAAAACTAAAAATTCTCACACCTGTTTCAATACATTGCTCTTGAATAATACTGATATCATCTTCGTTATTCATTCATTTCTCGGTTTTGCTTCCGTAATATCGATGCTGAAACAATCCTATACACAGTAAAAAAAAAAAAGTGCCTAAATATAGCTTAACGATATTGGGCTTGTTACGGATTTCAGTTTACCCAAGCAGCATTACCCGTACTGCATCCTTGTTAACGTTTCGCTGGCAATGTTTGCTGTTCGTTAACAGAGCTGGTTGAGGCATGGACTACCCAGAATCCTGCAGTATCCTTTTTTATCCTCCCCCCCCCCGGTTCCTCTGACCGTGTTGTAAATCAGATTTCCTTCACCTTAGTATAACATACGAAGCGGTGCATGCAGTAAACCAAGCCAGTTGTAAGCTTTTTGGCTATTCTATACACGGAATGCAACCGCTCTCATTCCGTCCCTCTTTGTAAGTACGGAACCTAGATTGCATGTATAAACTGTGCAAACGTCGCCGCGACTAAGGTGGAAGCTTCCAGAGAATCGTGAACTCTGTCCAACAATGTTAAACACGAGAATGCTCGAGGCTTTGAGCGGCCATTTGTGAATGCGATGTTATATATTGATAGTAATTACCGAAAACGAATGTATAGACATGGAATGAAAGGAAGCTAGAGGAAGTGTTACAAATATGGAATACCATTTTGTTTGTTTGTTTGTTTTTAGTTTTGGTCTGTACATGTTTTGTAGGGCAGGGCATAGTTGCGCCCCACGGCCGGGTAAGATGCAGCAAATAAAAAAGGGTCCCTGTTTTGTGGGCATAGTTGCGCCCCGTTCCCAACAGGTAGAGAAAGGGGCATGGCATAGTTGCGCCCCGATGAAATAGGTAGAGAAAAAGACACTACAGAAACTTGAGCCTCGTAATCAACCAAACATACTGATTTCTTATCGATTTAATATTTATTATGATACCGTTAAAATGAACACCATGACGTTGGCAGTACTTTATTAACTGTTTTTCTACTGTTTATGCTTTGATTATCGATAGCCTACCGTTAAAATGAACACCATGAAGTTGGCAGTACTTTATTAACTGTTTTTCTACTGTTTATGCATTGATTATCGATAGCCTACCGTTAAAATGAACACCATGAAGTTGGCAGTACTTTATTAACTGTTTTTCTACTGTTTATGCATTGATTATCGATAGCCTACCGTTAAAATGAACACCATGAAGTTGGCAGTACTTTATTAACTGTTTTTCTACTGTTTATGCATTGATTATCGATAGTCTACCGTTAAAATGAACACCATGAAGTTGGCAATACTTTATTAACTGTTTTTCTACTGTTTATGCATTGATTATCGATAGCCTACCGTTAAAATGAACACCATGGAGTTGGCAGTACTTTATTAACTGTTTTTCTACGGTTTATGCATTGATTATCGATAGCCTACCGTTAAAATGAACACCATGAAGTTGGCAGTACTTTATTAACTGTTTTTCTACTGTTTATGCATTGATTATCGATAGCATACCGTTAAAATGAACACCATGAAGTTGACAGTACTTTATTAACTGTTTTTCTACTGTTTATGCAGTGATTATCGATGTTTTTCTACTGTTTATGCATTGATTATCGATAGCCTACCGTTAAAATGAACACCATGGAGTTGGCAGTACTTTATTAACTGTTTTTCTACTGTTTATGCATTGATTATCGATAGCCTACCGTTAAAATGAACACCATGGAGTTGGCAGTACTTTATTAACTGTTTTTCTACTGTTTATGCATTGATTATCGATAGCCTACCGTTAAAATGAACACCATGGAGTTGGCAGTACTTTATTAACTGTTTTTCTACTGTTTATGCATTGATTATCGATAGCATAGCGTTAAAATGAACACCATGACGTTGGCAGTACTTTATTAACTGTTTTTCTACTGTTTATGCATTGATTATTGATAGCCTACCGTTAAAATGAACACCATGAAGTTGGCAGTACTTTATTAACTGTTTTTCTACTGTTTATGCATTGATTATCGATAGTCTACCGTTAAAATGAACACCATGAAGTTGAAGGTACTTTATTAAATGTTTTTCTACTGTTTATGCATTGATTATCGATAGCCTACCGTTAAAATGAACACCATGAAGTTGAAGGTACTTTATTAAATGTTTTTCTACTGTTTATGCATTGATTATCGATAGCCTACCGTTAAAATGAACATCATGAAGTTGGCAGTACTTTATTAACTGTTTTTCTACTGTTTATGCATTGATTATCGATAGCATACCGTTAAAATGAACACCATGAAGTTGACAGTACTTTATTAACTGTTTTTCTACTGTTTATGCATTGATTATCGATAGCCTACCGTTAAAATGAACACCATGAAGTTAGCAGTACTTTATTAACTGACATATTCAAATGAGTGAGCCGTTGGAATACGGGGCCTTAGCTGTCTTGACATTTCACACCGTCTGTGGCGTATAGTGAGGTTAATTTAAAATGAATTTTAAGTTTAGTGAAAAGGGTAAAGAGTTAATAATTCACAATGGTTCTAAGTTTCAATTTTCGAAACCCTGTACCGTAAGGTTAATATATCGATGTACAAACAAAAAATGCAGTTCATTTATTGTGTGTATCAATAAAAAAGGGTTATTTTAAATAGCAAAATTGATCATATGCTAGGCCTACCTGATTTCAATGCAGCTACCACTATAATATTGTGACAGCCGAGGGTCGATCACGCGTCCCACAGAGGGCAGAGCGCGCGTTGAAGGATCGGGCGACGCGAAGTTGCGCGCGCATCTGCTTCCTAGGGCATGTACTGTGGCGTGGAGAGGAGAGGAGTAATGCGCCTGCGACAGAGGGGAGAAATCCAGAGAATTCGGGAGTGCCATCTTCTGGACATCCGTCGAAATTTCTAGCATCGTACTTTCTCGTAACTATGGTTTGGTTATAAAATACGACACGCGAGTGAACTTGAGCAGTTGTTGTTATAGTCGGTGGACAGCAAGCCAGCCAGTCTTGTGTAGCAGTGAAGCCAGCTTCGAGACCGGAGTTCGACTTGAGTGTGTCCGCAGCTGTGTGAGCGTCCGAAGTCCTGAGTTTGAGTGCAGTGGACCGCAGTTTGGGAACCTGAGTTCGAAGTTCAGTGAACTGTGTCTGAAGGTCTGGGGTTCGAGATACTGTGAACTCGAGTGACTGAGCTAGAAGAATTAGCCAAGGCAAACGAACTGTGAACTGAGAACTGACAGTTCTGATTTGTAAATAGTGCTCTGTGAACATTAGTTAAGATTAACAGTTCATTGTTGTTCTCAATAGTCCAAGTAAATTGTCATTGTCGTCTGTGGAGTGCAATAACGAATACTATGTTCCGGTATGGATTGGAAATCCCATTGTTGACGGAAGAGTTTAAACTAAATTATTGGAAGTGATATTGTTGAAACAATAAAATTTCATTATTGTTTTGTAATAAAAGTTACAATATTTTTAAGTAATCTATTTATTTTATGACAATCACTTTCGTGTGTACTATGCCCATCGGGGCGCAACTATGCCATGACTATTCTGCTACCTGATTTTTTCGGGGCGCAACTATGCCATGCCTAGGCCTCCAAATTGACCGCGGGGCGCAACTATGCCATACCGGTTATGTACACTTAGTGTGAAGTAACGTCCTGTTTATTGCAAAATATTCTTGTGAATGGTACACCGGACTTAGACGATCGTAGTACTCGTATGTTATAAAATCATTGGAAAAAACAATTTCTCAAAATCTAACATATTTCCTTCATAAAAATGGGGGTACAAATATGGAATACTACGAACAAGTTACAAGTTTAACAAAAGTGCAAAGTCAAAATGTCTCTACTAAGAGAATCAGAAAGGACCAAAGCACTGGTCAATGAGAATGACATTTTCAGCCTCTCAAGTAATTTAAAAGAGGCAGACAACGAAACAGCAGAAACCAAACAAAGAAGTTCTGTGCTTAAAGAAAAGCCGAATGATAAGCCTAATGATTTGTGCGGATTTTTCTCAGGAAATTTAGAGGACGGCAAGCATGATGAAAGATAGATTCAGTGCGTCAGTTGTGACCAGTGGTTTCATGAAACATGTCAAGGCCTTTCAAAATACAGAAAGAACTTTAACTGTTTACGTTGTAGGTATGAATCTGACTGAGCAACTTAAAATCTGACTGAATATGCCTAAATATTTCAATTTGAGAAGTATCACGAAAATATCCTTGTACTATCACGAAATTATATCAACCCTTCTAAAGTACTAATTTTTTGTGTTTATTTGTATTGCTGTAGGCGATTTCACGTTAACTAAAAAGCATTTAGCATATGGGCCTATTCCATCAAATGACCAGTTGCCCTAGGAACGCTTACCTACCAATGTTTTAGGCAAGGCCCATAAAATCGATGCTTTTTTCTCAACGTGGAATACTCTTATAGTTCGTAAATATTTTATAAATTCAAGTTAAAAATGTAGACATGTAACTTCCTGAAATCTAATAATATACGTACATTAAAAACCTATTTTCTTTAAATTTAAAACCTTATCTGTGCACCAAAAACTTAGTATCACGAAATTAAGCGACTCTGCTCTAGGTATAGTCACCGCTTAACTAACTTGTGTGAAATATGACCAAACACTGGACTGTACATTTATATCTTCTATATATATATATATATATATATATATATATATATATATATATATATATAATTTGAACTGGTAATGGAAATTACGGGAAAACGGCTGGACGGATTTTAATAAATGATCCCTAATTTTGAAGCTTGGAACTCAAAGTTTTTCGGAAAAATAGTAGTTTTCAGTGAAATGTCAATTTTTAAACATAATTTTCCTATTTTCCAAAATCCATCTGTCGTCAGTTTTGAGAACTAGCTAATAGCATTCACGGCCGACTTGATATTCCCTTCGCTTTTTTGTAAAGGAGAAGCGAAACGAGCATCAAGTCGGCCGTGTTGCATTTCAGAATAAAACAAAACATATACTACAGTAAACAATATTAAACGAAGGCCATGATCAGCAAGAATGCTGACATATTTAGAGCTCAAATTAAATTGGTTATTAAAAACTTAAATTACAGCTGTGGGTACAGCTGTGTATTGGATATTAAAAACTACAAAACTTGAGGTGGTTTGATGACATTATTACCATTAGAAATGAAATATTATTGTAATTAATGCCATGATGTGACTATTTTTCATTTATTATACATATTAATGCTTTATTCATGAAATGAAAGTGAAACGTTTGGGATTATATAAGTAGATGTAGAGAATAACTTAAATTAGATTTTGATTTCTATATTTTACTGAGTGGCGGCTATATAGTATATATAGTATATGTTACTGAAAGCTATAAAACTTACGTAAGATAATAATATTATTAAAAATCAAATATTTTTATAATTATTAATCAAGTGGGGTTGGGTCTTTTTAATATATTTAATGGCGGTGTGGTGTAGATATTTATATGCATGGTTCTCTTCAGTATTAGCTCGAGAGAGAGTATCTTTCATTATTATGGAAGAAAATAACTTTTGGAATGTCTGGTATTCTTCATTGAAAATAAATCTCAAAAATGTTTATTTGAACGTCTAATGAACTTAGTTTGCAGCATTTGCTGCACAAGCCACTAGTTATATTATATTAGCCTATATTATATTATATATATATATATATATATATATATATATTATATTTATATTGGACTGTTGCTTATTATAATGCAAATTGCGGCTTAAAATTAATAAAAAATGGTACCATTTAAATTCACTTTTAATTAATAAAGATAAAACAATAGCTATCCCATTTTCTTTAAATAATAAAGGTAATAAACCAATTTCATCTATACTAAAAATTAAAATGCATAATTCTGATTGTTCCGATATAAATTGCAATTGTTCAATTATTAATGAAGTTAATGAGGTTAAATACTTAGATATAATTATTGATAATAATTTAAAATGGAATAATCATATTCATTATATTTGTAATAAATTAGGTAAAACATTATGTTACTTTGTTATTCTAAGAAATATTTTGTCAATTAACTGTTTACGTGAAATTTATTTAGCATTATTTCAATCTATATTTATGTATGCTATTATAGGTTGGGGTGGAACTTATAAATCCAACCATTATCCGTTAATTTTACTACAGAAAAAAAGTATTAAAAATTTGTTTAGAAAAGCAGAAAGATTACCTAACTGAATTGTTGTTTAAACATTTCAAAGTTTTCAACATTAAACAAATGTATCATGTTATTTTATTATTAAAATATTTTCATAGGAATTTTAATAACTTTGAAAGGTATATACATAAATATAGAACTAAAAATATGAATTCTCTGCGTTTGTCTGAACCAAAATGTAAAACCAATGCAGCTTTTTATCATAGCAAGAGTCAAGGTTCCAGATTATTAAACAAATTTTATTCCAATAACATTTCAACCACGAATCGTCTCCAAATTAATGAAAGAAAAATAAAAAAAAATTGTATTGGATTTATAGGTTGGGTTTAAACATATTAAACACTATTTAATCTGTATTCACTCTCAGTTTTAATTTTATTTTTGTCTGTATTGGAATCCCCTCCTGAGCACGAGTCTTACTCATTCAGGAGTGGGCTAGTTTATCTTTCATTGTGTTTATTAATTTGTATTCATTTCAAACTTACTAGAAAAAAAAATAAAATTACTATGGCAGCAGTTTTTAAACAATTTTATTTACAAATTAGGCGTAGAAGGACAGTGGCCACTAAATGAGAAATAAGAATACAGAAACGACTCGAAAGGAGCTGGCTATGGAATTAAACTATGTACCGTCTCTCTTTAGCAGAGATAAAATTGTAATTTCAGGAAACATCTCAACCTTTTGTCTCAATATTTACATGAAATTTGCGACTGTCCTAGAAGTTGCAATGTCAGTTAGGTAGTTACATGGAATGACTCACAATGCAAAGTGCCTAAGGAGTTAACTACAGTTGTATATCACCATTCTAAAGTTTCTTGCCTGATTTTAGAACTGTACTCGGTTTCAGCGGAGGTTTCATTGCTTCCCTCTCTCTCGCTCTCTCTTACAAGCGTTTAACATTTACACAAGTTATCAGGCCTCAACTGTAAAGGAAGAGCAGGGGTAAGTTTAACAAATGTTACGTGCATGGAAGTCTCGTTCTACCAACGGCTTGTCGTTTGAATTTTAGTTTTCTAGAGTTCTTGTATGTGCGAACGTGTGCTCTAACTTAAATGTTTGTATTATTTAAGCCCGCAGGAACGGTAACAGTGGCTGGCTCGGCGGGAGGAGTCTAGCATGACGACAAAATCAAATTAGGGCTACTCTGTGTGGAAATATACAGGAGAATGGAATTGAGGTTGTAAAACATTACATTGCCACAGCTATGAAGGATTTATAAGCGTAGTTTGAAATGAATTTAACCATACTGGAAAAGGGAGAAAACGCACAAAAGAAATTTTAAATAGACGACTCGTTGGTTTCGAGAGTCCCATTTTATAGTAGTTTCAGCAAAACAAATCTCCATTTCATTTTCTATTGACTTTATTTGATTAGTCGGCTCACTATATTATATAAAGAAACATAAATGAGAATTCCCACTACCTGAATGCTATGTTGCCATTCACTAACGAATCCGATGCCAGTAATTAAACATCCCGTTTCTCCTTACATCCTCTAGTGTTTTCCTATAAAATAAAACGTTATTTATCTTACTCAAAGATTTTTTCTAGATATTCTGGGAAAAATTATTACCAGAGGATGACATAGCAAGAGACAGAACACGGCGAATAGTATACGGCAGTGATAACCAACTCGTGTACTTTGTGCAAGAGAACTCTACACTGCACACGAGCAAAATCCCAATGTTTGCAATGGCAACGCTGTATTTTTTGCTCGTGGGTGCAAGTGAATGCATAAAGTGCTTCGCAAGAGCAGGTTAGTTGATCGCCACTGATATAATGGTTACTAGAGAAGAAAAATTCGCTCCGGTGCCGGGGATCGAATCCGGGTCCTTGGTTCTTCCTACCAAGCGCTCTAACCACTGAGCTTCGCCGAAGTTCAATCCACAGTACCGGATCGAATCCCTCCTTTTGTGACCTGACTCCCTGTTCGACATATATTAAGTCAACTGCCATTAGTAACAATTATTACCATAACAGATAAATTCTGTAGGACCAAAAATTAATCTTTACGTAGATTCTGCGCCAAACAGTGCATATACTGTGGAATCCCGGCCATCAAGTCACTCAATTGAGTGCGCTCCTTGTATAATGGCAGTTGACTTAATATATGTCTACATTGCGTGTTTGGACAAAATGCGGTGACTCCTGAAAATAAAGGGTCTGGCTCCTGTTTTTTTTTATCCCTAGTAAAAACATATCTTTTATTGCATATAAGCTGCCTTAGAATAAATTATTTCTTATTACTTACTTACTTACTTACTGGCTTTCAAGGAACCCGGAGGTTCATTGCCGCCCTCACATAAGCCCGCCATTGGTCCCTATCCTGAGCAAGATTAATCCAGTCTCTACCATCATATCCCACCTCCCTCAAATCCATTTTAATATTATCCTCCCATCTACGTCTCGGCCTCCCCAAAGGTCTTTTTCCCTCCGGTCTCCCAACTAACAATCTATATGTATTTCTGGATTCGCCCATACGTGCTACATGCTCTTTCCATCTCAAACGTCTGGATTTAATGTTCTTAATTATGTCAGGTGAAGAATACAATGCGTGGAGTTCTGTGTTGTGTAACTTTCTCCATTCTCCTGTAACTTCATTCCTCTTAGCCCCAAATATTTTCCTAAGCACCTTATTCTCAAACACCCTTAATCTCTGTTCCTCTCTCAAAGTGAGAGTCCAAGTTTCACAACCATATAGATCAATCGGTAATATAACTGTTTTATAAATTGTAACTTTCAGATTTTTTGACAACAGACTGGATGATAAACGCTTCTCAACCGAATAATAACACGCATTTCCCATATTTATTCAGTGTTTAATTTCCTCCGGAATATCATTTATATTTGTTACTGTTGCTCCCAGGTATTTGAATTTTTCCACCTCTTCAAAGGATAAATTTCCTATTTTTATATTTACATTTCGTACAATATTCTGATTACGAGACGTAATCATATACTTTGTCTTTTCGGGATTTACTTCCAAACCTATTTATTTACTTGTTTCAAATAAAATTCCCGTGTTTTCCCTAATCGTTTGTGGATTTTCTCCTAACATATTCACGTCATCCGCATAGACAAGCAGCTGATGTAACCCGTTTAAATCCAGACCCTCTCTGTTATCCTGGACTTTCCTAATGGCATACTCTAGATCAAAGTTAAAAAGTAAAGGTGATAGTGCATCTCCTTGCTTTAGCCCACCATTACATCCAAATGGCCTTTTGTACATCAGTACTAGGCCTATTCTTGTTGCTCACCGACTTATACACTCAGGTACAAGAAAAACAGATTAAACACACAGTGCCGGTGCGTGTGAGAAGATTGCTGAACTGGAGTTGACTGTTGACTCGTAACTTGCTCTCCGTACCAACGGAAGCTAGTATGATCGACGTACACTAATTGTATTCAAAGTAACCAAACGCAGGAATCTACTCATATCCCCCAGTACTCTCAGAAGCTTATCTCCATACCCATAAAAAATTTGACACAATGTTTATAAGAAACTTTTTAAACTCAAAATATTCCACGCCACAACGATCTAAAACATTTTGTGCGAGATCGTGCGTATTTGCTTGTTTTCCGCACAGAACCAATACGCGGTAAGTGTGAAATACCACATTCAGTATTCCCAACGTAACACACATAACAATTTCCCTCTTCTTACCTCTTAAGCGCGACATTCATTTTACTGCTTTAGGCTTTTAACATATTATTTTCAGAGACGTTTAACATAGTAATAATTATAAATTGGAAACTTACCACTGCAATTTCACCTAAATTGCAATGTTAATTATTGTTTTTAAATATTTGCAAAAATTAAGTAAAGACTACTACTCCACGAAACTTATTGCATTCCTGATGCAAGTAACGTTAAGGAAGCCGTGAAAAAATCAACAAGATTCCAGATGCGGATGTTATTACTGCAATATGTTATATAAATAATATTGTTAAAATATTAAAATGAAAAATAAATCATTACATAACCTTACCGTTTGTTTTAAGTTCGCATTTGCAGACTGGGGGAAAAAAAAAGACAGACGTATATCACGGCCTGCTGGAGTATAGTAAACACAGAAAACATTTTATAGCAACAATGTTGAAGAAAGATATTTTGGTTTTCCGAAGTTGGCGTCATTAAACAGAAACCAACATGGAGATTTCATTGCAACTAATTAGAAATTCGTCTTTCAGGTATGTAATAAACGATCTTCGCACAAAATAATGTACGATACACGAGTGGTATGTTTGTTTTCATGTTCTCGGAAATTAAAAAGGCTCAACTACGTTTCGCTTTTTCAATCTTTTCCTCGACCATGAAAACGTCAACATACCGCTCTTGTAACGCATATTACTATACTGTTTCTCATGAATCACGCGCGCCTTTAAAATTAAATTGATTCAAAATTAAATAAAGGGAACTGAATAGCTAGCAAGAAGTTAGATACAGGGAAGATGTGTAAAATGTTTATTCACAGAGCCACAAACTGTCGTAACATCCACCACTGCAAAAAGAGGAAACAGACAGCTAACAACAGGTAGGGTACAGAACAGATACAATCACGGACATCGTGTTCTCGTGTGGAAACGCAAAAACAGGATTAAAACGAAACGAATCCGAAGTCATTACACACAAAAACATCCAACAAAACAGAAACAATGAGCTAACATGGACACGACAACAATAATAAAAAATTAAATATATAAATTCCCTGCGTACAAAATACTCTACGATTGAAAAATCTAATTTGTTGAACTGTAAGCAGCAACGGTCCGTCATGGAGCTCGGGGAAAAAATAGAAATGAAGTAATGTAAATACAAATGTCCTGGGAGCATCTGGTATACAGGAAGTAGGAAGGATGGGGGGTTTCCCCAGTAGTTAGCATGTGAACATATAAAGGCTCAATTTTGGAATTGGTGCTCCAGAATTCGACATCAGCAGAGGACAGGCACGGTTTTGTAGCGGCGAGGGGTAGAGGGTTAAAACGACGGGAGAATGCAAAGTAGCTTCGCGTCACAAGCTTGCATCCCTTTCCACTTTTACTTTTTTCCTCGATTTTCTGTGGTGATATTAGTGAAAATGCAAATGACCTTTTTATATCGTTTTTAATCCTAGATTTCACTACTGAATTGTGAGGAAGTCAACCGCTCTTAATTTAGAACTACATCAGAAAAGACATGTGTAAACAGTCACCTTACTACTTTACTGAAGAATCACACATACATCGTTATTATTTCTTGCCACAGGTAGAGGTTCGAATTCCAGTGAGTTCAAGTTGAAATTTAGTGTTATTTTTTTTTAGAAGGTCATCTCATTAAGGAGAAACTGTATGTGTTTTACTGCGTGCGTTTTTGACTCAATATTTTCACCGTTTAGGAATTACTACAGGTTCGACCAGATCTGAAAGGTCATATATTCTGTCGAGATCTCTAACGCCCAGCTAAGCCAAACAAATGGACCATTCGTCTTACTAATAAATTTCTCAGCACTCTTCCAATACTTCAATAATAATAATAATAATAATAATAATAATAATAATAATAATAATAATAATAATAATAATAATAATAATAATAATATAATCATTCACTCATTTATAGTTTTCTACCCAAGTGCAGGTCTTTCTCTGTAAACCAAGCATTTTCCAATGTTTCCCATTTTTTTCCCTCCATATATGATCTATATATCTTAATGTTGTCTATCATCTGATATCTTCTTTTGCCCCGAACCTTTCACGATTTCTTCCAGTGCATCCTTTAGTAAGTAGTTTCTTCTCAACCAGTGACCCAACAAATTCCTTTTTCTCTTTCTGACCATTTTCAGCATCATTCTTTCTTCATCCACTCTTTCGAACACAGCTTCATTAATAATAATAATAATAATAATAATAATAATAATAATAATAATAACAATAATAATAAAAATAATAAAATGTTCGGTACTATATACACCTACATTTACGTGGACATGTCTGAAGCTTCTTCTACACGATCAAATTTCTGTCAAATTCAATGCTTTTAAAATGAATGTGTTTAATTTGTAATCTTAAGTCATTTTTTCTACTATTCCTTTACTGTACTGTTTACATATGTTTTTAAATCTTTTGTATTGCCCCTACCATTTTATATTGCCCTTCAAGAATTTCGGTATTCGTTAGTTGTAAGTCATTACTTGTGTTATATTTTAATTATTGTAATTGTTCCTGAATTACGTATGTAACTTGTAACCGTAAATCATTGCTTGTAATATCTCTTTATTACTCTTAACTGTTTCATTGTTCATGAATTAAGTATTAATTTGAAAGTGAAAGTGAAACTTTGTTTTATTAATCTACTATTGATTACCTTTTTAAGATCGTGATTTACTCTGAAATGGTTAGACATTCTTGTATACCTTTTACATTGATTATTCCTCAAACATCTCATTAATCTTTATCAGCAGCCATTCTTTCACTAATGTGCATGCTTCTACATAATTCATGTGAATTGTAACTGTGACCACTATTTTATGTTATCACTTTACTATTGTTTGCCATTCTTTCACTAATGTGCATGCTTCTACATAATTCATGTGAATTGTAACTGTGACCACTATTTTATGTTATCACTTTACTATTGTTTATTGTTTATAAAATATGTATTTTGATACCAACTATAACCCTAATATACCTCAGAGTGAAATAGGGTTTATTAAATTTGACAATAAAAAAAATTCAATGCTACACAAGACTTTTCAAGACTTGCTAATTCTTTACAAATCGCACAGAATTTTTTATAAGTCTTTGATTAACCTGAAAGTAACTTGAAAGTAAATAACCGATCAAAGACGTGACAATTTTTTGAAAGAATTGAGCATACAATTTTGAAATATTATGGCGCCAAAATAAGGTATTTGTGAATTAATTCAGTTACATGAATTAAAACTTTGGTTTTATGGAATACCACAAAAAATGAGGAAATTGCAAGGCAGATATCTTGAGTAAGTACCTACATGTTTTTTTTAATGAAGAAGATTCTAACTTACGACCTAGACGAATACCAAACATAAATGTTTGTTTTAAAACAACATGCAATTATAATATTCTTTGTTTCTTAGGGTACCGTACAGTTAAGCAATACAAATATTGTTATGTATAGCCTAATTATTTTCCAAATGATTTACATATTTATATTGTAGTATTTGGTAGATAAACCTATATACATTATAGTGAACTTGAAACACGTGTTTTAAAATCTTGTCAAGTTTTTAACAATGTGATTTTTTTTATATTTTCCAATATTGATCAATCTTTGACAATTTTTTTGTAAAGTATTGATTGAATTATAAGAACAACTTTATTGTGTAAAAACAGCTTCACCACCATAGGCCTAATTTGTAGTATAGAATAGTTAACACGAGGTTGTATGAAGTATCGGCCATTAAAAAGGAAAGAACAGGAACTTTCTTTTAAAAGCACATATACAGATCTTTTGGTGCTGAAGAGAATCCATTTGAAGGATTTAAAAAAGAAATGTTTCAGCATAACTGCTAGAGAAAAGATGAATTTGGCACGATACGTATTTGTTTATGTGGTCATCGGTCTGTCATCTGTTTGTCTGCAAGTGGTATATTCTCCTGGTCGCGGATATACATAGTGGGGCACAAACACCTGATGGCTTTTGAATTGCAATAATTATTTATGTTATCGTTATGAAGAATTACCGGGGTGTTTATTGTCAAACAGTCCATTCCCTGGAGTTTGGTTATCGTGGAGCGTTGGCCCTACAAGATCGTCCTGTTGCATTAAAACAAATTCAGCTACATAGCGGGACTTTAAGAAATAATTTTAAACACGAGATGCACTTTAAGAAACACTATGTTACTGTGAGTTAAACAATGGCTTGATGAAAGGTTTAGTGAGGATTCAAGGCTTCCTGGACACCTTCATACGAAGCCCATCAAGACCAGATGGACGCCATGGCATGGTGCTTGAAAAATTCTTAGGATACTTGTATGATTCCTTAGAAATTTAACCATCCAACGGAACATCCTATAGCAAGTAATACATGCCTATTAGAATGGAACAGTATATACAAAATCATGATGGATATCTCATGGACATTGTTTTCAAACAGTAATTTAGAAATTAATTTCAACGTCACAAAACATCGTATGTTTCTGTGGCAATACAGTATATGTTTTAAGTAAAATGTAGGCCTATTGTTTTTAATTCCAATATTAAATTTTCGATGACATTATTTGCTCAATTGCAAAATTTCAAAGACGGTTTTGACGTGAGGTTGTGTAAAGTTCCTTTGTGATATGGATAAAAATATTTTACTCACTCCGATGAACAAGTACTGAAAAATTAACAATTTTCTATTATCAATATGAACTTTGAAACTTACTGGCTTTTAAGGAACCCGGAGGTTCATTGCCGTCCTCACATAAGTCCGCCATTGGTCCCTATCCTGAGCAAGATTAATCCATTCTCTATCATTATATCTCACCTATCTCAAATCCATTTTAATATTAACTTCCCATCTACGTCTCGGTCTCCCTAAAGGTCTTTTTCCCTCCGGCCTCCCAACTAACACTCTATATGTATTTCTGGATTCGCCCATACGTGCTACATGGCCTGCCCATCTCAAACGTCTGGATTTAATGTTCCTAATTATGTCAGGTGAAGAATACAATGCGTGGAGTTCTGTGTAGTGTAACTTTCTCCATTCTCCTGTAACTTCATCCCTCATAGCCTCAAATATTTTCCTAAGCACCTTATTCTCAAACACCCTTAACCTATGTTCCTCTCTCAAAGTGAGAGTCCAAGTTTCATAACCATAAAGAACAACTGGTAATATAACTGTTTTATAAATTATAACTTTCAGATTTTTCGACAGCAGACTGGATGATAAAAGTTTCTCAACCGAATAATAACACGCATTTCACATATTTATTCTATGTTTAATTTCTTCCCGAGTATCATTTATATTTGTTACTGTTGCTCCCAAATATTTGAACTTCTCCACCTCTTCAAAAGATAAATTTCCAATTTTTATATTTCCGAATATGAACTTTGATGCGTATATTAATTTTTATAACAACATATCTTCGAAATAAACACCTGACATAACTGTACAATAATTTTTAAACACATACTAAAATGTTTCTTTATTTAATAGTAAAACAGAAGCACAATAACATGTAATTCAACAATAAGTTCTACTAACTATATAGTGTACGCATTTAAAATAAAGACAAAACGGTTTCAGTTATTTTTTACAGTCCAAAGCAAATCCATAAATGGGATTATTTTCTATTCAAACGTAATTAATTGAAATCGTTTAAAATCAATTGCTTCGAATATACACGCGTTAATGAATAGCATGATTGTTTAACTATAAACAAAATTATAATTTATGGCAATACGAGGAAAAAGGAAATTGATACTTCATAAATACGAGTATGACTAATGTATACATAAAGTAGTAAAACAAAACACGTTCTAGTGACAGAATTGCCATTATATGAAATAAATTCGGTAGCTCTGAAATAAATTATTACACAGGACTACATTTGTCGTTATTTTTACGGGTAAATAATTCATATATGCCTACTGCATTACTATAGCTAAATAAAACATAAAAACTGAAGTTTTCAATGTACGATAGTATTAATCATTGTAAATGTATTTTTAAAATCTCCAATTATTCGTCACAATCTTAAAATATTTTCATCACAAAAAGTGCGATTTTATTTCGTACTATGTAGGGTATAGTTGCATATTTCCGTGATACCCTTAATCCCGTGATACTTTTTTAAAAATCGAATGTCAGTCAAAGCTTTGCCATTCGATCATAGCGCCAGACATTTTTCTCGAAAGATTGCATCTTTCGCCTACTTTTAATACATTGGTGAACTTGCTAGCAAGATACTCAATCCCGTGACATTCAGTGAAAAATACGTATCACGGAATTAGGAGTATCACGGAATTAGGCAACTTTACCCTACATGAAGGGGAAATTATTTCAATTTTTATAAGTTGTTAACGTGGTACACTACAAAAATTGCAAGGAATTTAGGGTAATTCTAATGGTTGTGTGAACCATCTCTATGCGAATGAAAGTAATGAAATACAATATCTACTTTCTTTGACATTGTGGTGTATTTTTTTATATTCAATCAATAATTATCCGGACTGCCCTGAATGTAGGCAACACACAAGACATAGGAAACGGGGAAGTTATGTAGAAGGAGGGAAACGCCTGGAATCTATACTAAACGCACCACTTGAAAGGCAGAGAAGACTATCCCTAAGGCATATGTGGAGAGATTCCAGGAAAAATCGCATAGATCTTTGACATTTTTGCACAAAATCACGTGTAGAAGCTCAATTCTTGAAGACAATCTAATGCTGTTTGCTATACCGACTAAACAAGCTTGGAAGCAATGATCTTCAATGACACCCGTATGTACGAGTATGTATAACGGTACACTAAATACAGTTCACAAATGTACTGATTGTGTGTGTGTGAATATATAGAGTGAACCGTAAGCCATGTCATTAATTTCAGGGGCTTATTCTTTGAGATATTTCAAACATAAAACACGCTATGAAATGTTTCATATAAAACTTTTTTTTTCTGGAAAAGAAAGCAAAAACAAGCAAAACTGTATTAAACTTTTTTGTTTGTTGTTGAAATGAGTGTCATTACTTACGGTTCACTGTCTATACACATATACACACAAAGCTTATAGGCCTACTTATTATTTCCAATAATATTATGTGGATAACATTTTACTTTCATTCAATATTCTTTGAACTCGGGACTATAGAGCAGAAAACAGACACTACAACCATTCGGCTCTGTCACCTTTACTTGACTAAAATTTATTTTGGAATAAAGGACTGAATTATGATTACGTCCACCAAAAAAAAAAAAAAAGTAATAATAAAGCGTAATAAAACGACACAATTTTAACTAAATTCGTCACTTCTCACTTAACAGTAAATGATAGAGAATGGCTAACGAAACAAAATAACTTTTTTAACGGATATTTCAAGCGTTGTTTGCATTTTATAGCTACAAGAGAAGCTTATCTGTCAAGTTCATAAATGGAAAACGTAGTAATATTAAACGTTTTAGTTGCGAAAATTGTATAGCATTTAGTTCCACACAGCATTTACAGAGGGCAGCAGAATTGTGTTTCACGTGATAACATCCTAGCACAGTTCCCAATGTTGAGCGACAGGGATCCATTTTACGGCATTAAAACGAGGAAGGTCCTTAACGTTGTCTGTGGTTTGGGTAGGCTGTTCATTTATTCAGGGAATTCCCATCAATTGCGATGGAGCGAGACACAAATGGGGATTAGTCTTCCTCGGACCGCGCTCTATTTTTATGTTATATTTCTGCCATTTTAGAGAGGCGCTGATATTTCATACAGTGCCGTTACCCGCGAGGAAAATTGCACCATAATCGTTCGGGTGTTCTGTCCTGTAGCTGCGGTCCTCACCAATTACCAGCCTTTACTGTAATTGCAGGCAGCTGTAATGGGGATGACGGCTAAGGGTGTGTGGGGTAGCGGCAAGTGGGTTCGTGAATCAGTTGAATACCTCGCTAGAGTTTATTTCTCCTGTGAGAGCATCAGTGAACTAAGGGTATGAGTGATCTGAAATGCAGGTGAGAGAAAAACACTGAAAACGATGACTACGGCTCGAAAAACTAAAAACTATAACAACTGCATGCCAATATATACTAAAAAAAGTACAAAATATGCCAATAATTGAGGCGTTCAGAAGTCAACATGATTAACTCCTTTTCCGAAGATTTTGAGATATTCAAGGCTAAAGTTAAACACAAACTATTAATTCTGTGATGTAGTCGAGAAGAATACTGCAGTCTGTGGGCTTTTTATTGAACTATAGAGCAAATCACATTGACCACTGAAAATATGGTAAATTTAACACATTGCCAACTTATAAACTCTGAAATGACCAAAAGTGGAATTAATCATGTTGACTTCTGAATGTCTCAAAATGTGCACTGATAAACGAGGAGAAATTACATTCCCGGGAAAAGTACGAATTCCAGTGACTATGAACTTAAATTATTCATTATAAGTTGAAGCAGATGCTGTTCCGTTGTCTGAAATAAGCAGAGTTGCAGTTCACAACCACCGTATGGCTCAGATTCTTGCATTTGTTGTCCTTGAAGATTCTTTTGAATTGTGAAAACTTCTTTCCTCGTCACACGAGAGTCTTGGGGAACAGTTAAAAGATTTAACTCTTCCACGGACAAAGATAAATCTTTGATACGATGGAGGATATTCATTCGAGAATATCTAGAATATCGCACGAGTGTTGCTATCCAGGATTTTTTTAAATAACGTTAGTCACGTTTTCCTTTACGTTTTACCCTACAGAACTCAGATTAGATTTTGTTCGTTAATCAGTGGCTAGCGACACATGTAAGGGAGTGTCAACAGTTTCCAGTGAGGTGATTGCTTTTGGTAAAGCGGAAAAATGAGCAGATATAATTAGAATATTGAAGACATCCCAGGAATAAGGACGTAATCAACAAAACTGTAATTCATATTTCAAGCGAAAGGAAAATAATTTCCGGGGCATATTTCAATAGGCCTATATTTACTATCATAACCAGTTGACTAAACAAGGATACAAGTTTATTCAGCCATTGCACGCAATAATTTATTATAAATAAATGCTATAAAATTACTTTTTCCACCAACATCACATGTTTCAAGAATTTGATGTTATATCCTTCTTCCGGGAGGTTTTCAATTACCTTTCAACTCATTATTTGCCAGTATATTTTGAGCTGTTTCAATAGACATTCGCAACTGCAGAGGTTATATCAGCGTCGCCGGTGTGCCGGAATTTTGTCCCACAGGAGTTCTTTTACATGCCAGTAAATCTACTGACATGAGCCTGTGGCATTTAAGGGCACTTAAATGCCATCGACCTTGGCCGGGATCAAACCCGCAACCTCGAGCACAGAACGCCAGAGCTATACCGACTGCGCTACCCAGGCAGACTTCGTAATATATAATAGAGTACGTGGAAGTCCCATAATTTCTTTCTTCCCGAAGTAAGCAATGTTAGTGATTTTTATTGCTTCGAGCCGGGTTTGAACCCACAAACCTAGAGTTCAGCAACAAGAATGTTTATCGGTGGACCACCGAAGAAGAAATACCGAGTAGGAAACTGTTATACATGAGCTGTAAATCACGTTCCTCATCATCCAGCCTTTTCTCATGTTCAAACAAGTTACTTTGGAAACAAACTGTAAGCTAATAATTGAGGGGTTCGAGAGTAAAACATGATAAGTGACGTTTGAAGTTATTAGATAGGTGAATATTTATACATGCAACAGTTTGTATAGGCTAGTTACCAGAAAAGCTCAATTTTTATACTTCTGCCATCTGTTGAGATGTTGGAAAACTAATTACTGCATTAGACGCAGAATATAAGATACCATATTGTACGCAATTATCTCATTTTTGAGCAAAATGTCAGTTACCATGATATACGCCAAGCCTCTTAATTATTTATTCCCTATTAGTGGCAAAGATAACTGAAATGATGGCAGAGAAATGAGGAAGAAGCCACAAAACTCAAATATTATCGTTATCCATGGCAAGCTCCATTTGACTTCGCCAAATTTTAATTAATTAATTTATTTATTTATTTAATCTGACAGCATTAAAGCCACAAGGCCTTCTCTTCCATCCTACCAAATAGCACATATAAATACAAAAAATAAATACAAACACTGATGAAAATGATACAACTTAAGTTAAAGCCCTATAGAGGGTCAACAGAGTCAAAAGTACATTATAGTGCTCTCATCGAGCTAATACAAGAAAAAAAAGAAAGAAAAACAGAGATAGCAATGATGATAATGATAACTGATGATGATGATAATAATAATAATAATAATAATAATAATAATAATAATAATAATAATAATAATAAATACATTAAATATTAATTGCCAATTTTACAACAGCATAGTTACAATATTTACTATATGTCATGGGTTAAGCCGAAGCTGCGCAACCTGACAGGTGTTCAACAAGCAATTACATGAACTAGAATGTGATTTTATAATTTAAATTTGAATTTTGATATTGTCCGACTGTCAGAGAGAGAATTCCATAGGCGTGGAATCGATATGGTGAAATATCGAATCTCCAACGTTTAAATATTTTCCGTTATTCAGGAACGAAATTCCTTTCTCCTAAACATTTCATTTACTTCACTCAATAATATTCAGTTCACTATTTTGATTCCTTCTTGTTTTGATTATTTGTTTCAAAGATGTACTTCAATAAAAGAATTCAAGATATTGTCCTTCACACAGATACCATAGAAAATATCATCACTAGAACGGAAAATGCTCTCTTCTCTGGACATAAATATACTATCATTATCGTAATTATCAAGAGTGGGTCTTAATATTCGCCATCTGTTGTACTGCGAGGCCTGTTCATTTAGTAAAATATGTCTGGTGTAGCAATTTATTATTATAGGTCTAATTATTATGAGCATATACTTCATTAAAAATCGTCTCTCTCTCCAACCAAACCATTCCCATTGATTTATGATCAATTCGAAATTGGTTTTATTTCCATTAGTCTACAATTAACCAAAACAACAACAATTGCAAACAAATGACACACGAGTGCTAAGTATGATGCATTAAATTTATTTACTATGCAGACTATACACTTTTAATTATGTCACATATTGTCGACATCAAAGTTTCTGTTTTCGTGGTCAGTTACAATTTGTATAATTATACAACTGCGTAACGTGGAGTATAATTTAGTGAAACAAACATTGTACAGTGTGCACACATGGAACAGAGATGCCTGCGCTTAGACACGAGTACGAAATAGAACCATGGAGAATGGAAACTGCCTGAAATTAGCAAAGAAAAAGTGGCAAGAGGTAGAATTTAAGAATAATAAAGGTATGTATACGATACAAGATCTTCAAATTACGAACATTAAGTATGTTCATGGCTAAACCTCTCACGAACCCATTCAAATTACGAAAATTAAGTATGTTCATGCCTAAACCTCTCACGAACCCATTCAAATTACGAACATTACGTATGTTTATGTCTAAACCTCTCACGAACCCATTCCAATTACGAACATTAAGTATGTTCATGTCTAAACCTCTCACGAACCCATTCAAATCACGAACATTAAGTATGTTCATGTCTAAACCTCTCACGAACCCATTCAAATTACGAAAATTAAGTATGTTCATGTCTAAACCTCTTACGAACCCATTCAAATTACGAAAATTAAGTATGTTCATGTCTAAACCTCTCACGAACCCATTAAAATTACGAACATTAATTATGTTCATGTCTAAACCTCTCACGAACCCAATTCAAATTACGAACATTAAGTATGTTCATGCCTAAACCTCTCACGAACCCATTCAAATTACGAACATTAGGTATGTTCATGCCTAAACCGCTCACGAACCCATTCAAATTACGAACATTAAGTACGTTCATGCCTAAACCTCTCACGAACCCATTCAAATTATGAACATTAAGTATGTTCATGCCTAAACCTCTCACGAACCCATTCAAATTACGAACATTAAGTATGTTCATGCCTAAACCTCTCACGAACCCATTCAAATTACGAACATTAGGTACGTTCATGCCTAAACCTCTCACGAACCCATTCAAATTACGAACAATAAGTACGTTCATGCCTAAACCTCTCATGAACCCATTCAAATTACGAACATTAAGTATGTTCATGTCTAAACCTCTAACGAACCAATTCAAATTACGAACATTAAGTATGTTCATGCCTAAACATCTCACGAACCCATTCAAATTACGAACATTAAGTATGTTCATGTCTAAAACTTTCACGAACCCATTCAAATTACGAACATTAAGTATGTTCATGCCTAAACCTCTCACGAACCTATTCAAATTACGAACATTAAATATGTTCATGCCTAAACCTCTCACGAACCCATTCAAATTACGAACATTAAGTATGTTCATGCCTAAACCTCTCACGAACACATTCAAATTACGAACATTAAGTATGTTCATGTCAAAACCTCTCACGAACCCATTCAAATTACGAACATTAAGTATGCTCATTCCTAAACCTCTCACGAACCCTTTCAAATTACGAACATTAAGTATGTTCATGTCTAAACCTCACACGAACCCATTCAAATTACGTACATTAAGTATGTTCATGTCTAATCCTCTCACGAACCCGTTCACCCACCCATTCGTACGTTCGTTCGTTAATTAATTAATTAATTCGTTCATTCAATTCCTTCTTTCTGTCATTCATATGTGCACGCATTCGTAAACGACCCGTTCGTAACACATTCATTCGTTTTTTCACTCAGTCTCTCACTCAATTCACTCACTCACTCGTTCACCCACTTACTTTACTTAGGCCTATTCATTCACTCACTCTCTCAATCACTTGCTCGCTCACTGAGTCAACTGACTCAAATGACTCGGTTGATCAATCAATCCCTCCCCCGCTCACTTACTTAATCAGGTCAGTCACTACCTCACTCAACTAACATACTCGCTCAATCAACTCACTTAATCTTTCCCTCGCTCGCTTGCTCACTTACAAATTTACAAATTCACCCAACTAACTCACTCGTTCTCTCCCTCACTTGCTCAGTCAACTCACTCGCTCACTCAACTCACTCGCTCACTTACTCACTCACTAGCCTCACTCAACTCACTCTCTCACTCACAAATTCACTCAACTCACTCACTTATTCATTCACTCAACTCACTCACTCATTCATTCACTCAACGAACTCAACTCGGTCGCTCAGTTACTCAACTCATTCAACTCACTCGCTCACTCATTCATTCAACTTAATCGCACACTCATTTATCGACTCAGTTATTTAATTCATTCACTTCTTCTTTATATCTTTCATCTATACATGCAAAATACATGTTGATTCCATTTTCTTGTTCGTTCCTTTTGAACTACCGTTTCCTTTCTTCTTTCTCTCCTTTTCCTTCCTAATTCCTTAACCTATTTTTCGTTTTCACTGTATTCCTCTCTTCAATCAAACAATCAATCAATCAATCAGTTAGCCAAGTCAGCCAATCAGTCAAGTCAGCCAGCCAGTCAGCCAATCAGTTAGCCGAGTCAGTCAATCAGTCAAGTGAATTTGTCAGCCAATGAATCAGCTCAGTCAGTCAATCAATCAAGTCAGTCTATCAGCCAATGAATTAGTCAATTCAGTCAATTAGTCAAGTGAATTTGTTAGCCAATGAATCACCTCAGTCAGTCAATAAATCAAGTCAGTCTGTCAGCCAATGAATCAGTCAAATCAATCAATCAGTCAAGTCAATCTATCATCCAATGAATCAGCTCAGTCAGTCAATCAATCAAGTCAGTCTGTCAGCCAATGAATCAGTCAAGTCAGTCAATCAGTCAAGTTAATTTGTTAGCCAATGAATCAGCGCAGTCAGTCAATCAATCAAGTCAGTCTGTCAGCCAATGAATCAGTCAAGTCAGTCAATCAGTCAAGTCAATCTGTCAGCCAATGAATTAGCTCAGTCAGTCAATCAATCAAGTCAGTCTGCCAGTTAATGAATCAGTCAATCAGTCAAGTGAATTTGTTAGCCAATGAATCAGCGCAGTCAGTCAAGCAATCAAGTCAGTCTGTCAGCCAATGAATCAGTCAAGTCAGTCAATCAGTGAAGTGAATTTGTTAGCCAATGAATCACCTCAGTCAGTCAATGAATCAAGTCAGTCTGTCAGCCAATGTATCAGTCAAGTCAGTCAATCAGTCAAGTGAATTTGTCAGCCAATGAATCAGCTCAGTCAGTCAATCAATCAAGTAAGTCTGTCAGCTAATGAATCAGCGAAGTTAGTCAATCAGTCAAGTCAACCTGTCAGCCAATGAATCAGCCCAGTCTGTCAGCCAAGTCAGCCAATCAGTCAAGTCAGTCAGTGAATCAGCAAATCAGTTAGTCAGCCAGTTAGTCAATCAATCGATCACTCAGTCAATCAGTGAGTCAATCTGTCAATCAAGACAAGTCAGTCGGACTGAACAACTAGAACTGCAATACTTACGTAGCCTAAATACACACACCTACGAAAATAGATGAGGTAGTAGTGATTGAGTGAGCTAACAAGCTAGTGATTTGGTTCATGAGTCAATGAGTGTGTTCGAGTAAGTGAGCGAATATAGTTCAGATGAAGATTTACCCTAACATGAACTAGAATGTGACAAGGGCTTCTTTTCAGTTGCAGAAACTCTTGACAAAAGCATAAGCCCGGGCGTGAAGGCTTTGTAAGTTGTAGAGAATCGACAGGTTTAGTGGTAATAAAAGGAATCTCATAACATACAACTAAGGGACACCATTGAGAGAACAGCGATAATGAGACCCTTAAAGAAAAGACGAGAACACTTGTGGCCACCTCCAAAGAGTAGTGGTATCGAGAGCATCCTCAAAGCAGCGGAGGGGTGCGGGCGCAGTACTAAAAGGCAATTCAAACGCATGAATAAAATACACCCTTAAATCAAAGGACAAGAATACTTGAGGTTAGCCTACAAAGTGCGGTATCAAAAGGGAACTTGGGGTATACAAATAAAGTATCCTTACCCTTACTACAAACGATGCGAATGCTTGGGGTAATCTTAAAGAGAGATATATAGGCAAGAAAACTCTCTAACAACAGCTTCAAAGTGATGTAAAAACCATTGCCAGTGGTTCTGCGTGCTAGAAGGCATTAGGTTACGTACCAATCTGTGGTTCAACCTTTCATTAGTTGAGGGCCAATCGAAATATTTAATGAGTGGGCGAGGGTCATGACTTTAATTTAAAATTGTACCCTACTTTTACACTAAAAGTCATATCATGGAAAGTTTAATTTACTCATTTTATACACCTTATAAATTGTTAAAAATAGATTAGAATTAGATGCAAATGCAATTCACTTGTTTAATAAACAGACGGGCAATTTAACGCAAAACATTATGAAAACTTCAACTAATTTACTTACTTGACACACTTTAAGTTAGTGTGAAGATTGGCACTGTTTCCGACATAAGTTTTTCAATGTTCATTTTAAACTTTGTGAGGGAAGTCTCAGACTTGATTCTAGTGCAGCATTTTCAGTGCGATTTCTCGTAATTCATTTAATTGCTGGAAAGGCACTTAACACACATGTACTGCCAAATAATAATATTATTCTTCAAATGAGAATTTATGTAACTTAGTTTAGGAAAACGAGGAACATCACAATTTTTGGTCTGGAAGATTGGATCAGCCTGAAAATCACAAAACTCCATTTGAAAGTAAGAGAGCACGGTAAGTTTCCATGAAGAGTATATGTTTTGGCTTTGTGGCGTCGAAGTCTCGGAATCTGTTCTTCATCACTTAAGATTTCCCGAAATTCGCTGAAATTTAGGACATTGTTTCCTTCTTTCAAATGTTGGCAAGATGTGAAATGTTTCTAATTATTAGTTTTTAAAGCAGTTTGCATTACACTACGTTTACTACGGATTTCTTCAATAAGTATTCCGTAGAGATTGTAGGGTATGTATGTATTTATTCACACTGCAACTGGGTAAATACCCGGTGGCAGTGGTAACTAATTACATCCAATAATGACAATTAATAATAAACACAATTGATAGTAAATACAATGAATAATAAATTAATAATAATAATAATAATAATAATAATAATAATAATAATAATAATAATAATAATAATATTTTTCTGGTACATCAGTTTCTGCCTCAAATCACTAAATACATAACATCCTGCAGCTCATCGGTATTTGTTATATCTTGTTTGATGCAAACTAGTATAGTGGTTGCTTACATTATACTGCTTTGTTAACATTTATGACTCTGGAACAGATAACGCATTGTGGTTTACTGTCATATTCAACAAAAAAACTTCCTTGCCACTTGGACTGAAACTATAGTTGTTCTTTTGCAACACGCCACTTTGAACTATACTAAAGGTTAGAAATAACACAACTTTAAGCAGATACTTCTGCCTTTGATAGTTTTATTAATCAGTTTATAGTTTAAATATTATCTAGTCTATTTGTATTTCAATTTGTATAATCATTTTTTTAGTAAAAGGCAAGGTCCGAAGAGACCTTGTTGGGCCTACTTACAATACAACACCTTAAAACTCAAATTGAATGAACTGCCATCTACCGGAAACTACAATACTTGGATATAAAATGTTGTTATTATTGTTTTTCGCATATCGTGCTTGTGAAAATAAACATGAGCAACTAACGGGCGAGTTATTCTGTGTCATTTAAATTGAATGTGATCGACTTCGTGGAGAAAATCTATTGGTATTTTAAACTAATTTATATATTTAGGTGTACTGTTAGCTAACTTTAAAAATTTAATTTCCTTGCTGCTTTCTTATATACTCGCGTATAAGACTCCAATAATTCTGCATCAGTAGAAGAAGAAAGAGAATCAGTCTGTCTGTCTGTCTGTCTGTGCTGTGACAATGGAAGAACTAACGAGATAGAGAGTAAGATAGGTAGTTTGCGGATAAACTGACAAAGAGAGATGTTTTTCCTCTTTGTCAGCTCGCAGACAATTAGAGAAGTAACGGAGTAACAGGACAGAGGATGGTTATAAAAGTGAAATTTAACTTGTAATTTTTCAGCAAGCTTTTTGACTGATAATGTATACTACTGTGCCAAAGTTTTGGGCACAAATTCAGAACTTACAGCCTTGTATACATGCGTCGAAGGTCGTATATGCGAGGGGTTTAATAAGCCGAGTAAATACAATATTACTTGACGCTATTTTCTGACCGACGCGAATGTTTCAGGATATTTTTGCACTTCCCCGCAAATAATAAATTCTTATTCTGTCAAACTTGCTAAATACAGAAAGATATCATGTTTCCAAAAACGCACAGATTCAACAATGGCCTTATCCTTCAAGTAAGTCGAAAGCGGGAGTACTTGTGAGAACTCTCTCCATCTTGATACACTGGGAAACGGACGTAAAAATGTGAGCGTTTGGCTTGATGTGTGGGACGACTGCCTTGGCGTGATTTGGGGACCCCTCCACATCCAGCAACTCCCCTTTCCTACATGCAGCCAGGCTTTGTCTGCTGATTTGTAGTGGGTCCATCTCTCACTCATTCACTCCACACTTCACGCTCAACACAAGGAAAAGTAGGGGGAGGGTTATACTCATACCCCCATGAGAATCCGCCCAAAGAACTCGACGGCTTAAGGAGAAGGGGTAAAGAAAAGGAACCAAGGAAAAACCACGAATGGGTTCTACTGTACCAAACTGGCAGACGAGATATACGAATCGTGGTGGAGGGAGATTGACGACGAGATATACAAGGCCTATAGGACACCACGACTGAATACCAAGTCTACTAACCACAGGCTATGTAGGTAAGCTTGCTCTGGCTCAAGGGGTCTGTAGTTCGAGACATGTTTACGTCACGTTGAGAGTTAATTTAGCATCAATACCATCGGCGTACCTTAGTCGGCTAAGGCGCTTGCCTTCTGATTCGGATTTTGCAATTCAATTTGAATAATTTTTCAGAAAAGTCTATGATATACAATACAAAGATTCATTTTCAGTCAATGACATGTGTAAGGTACAAGTCCTTATACAGGGACATCATTTTATTTTTACTAACACTTTTAATATTAACCTGGCTATACCTCTGGATCAACGCCGTTTTCTGCCCCCTTCCACGACTGGAGTTCGATGATACTGGCGTAATATACAAACATATCACTTTACTAGGTATAGGAGGGAAGAAAAGTACTTCATCCATTTACGTAAACTAGGAAATATCGTGCTTTTAAGTTTGATCATTTTCATTAGCTTTTTGTTTAATCAAAATATAGTACAGTATTAACAATGAGTGTTTTTGCTCACGAACTGAGCTGTCCATGTGGACGTATTCATTATGCAGTGTATATTATACTCTCTACAGCACATTAGCGTACAATATAGAGAATGAAGTTAAATTGAAAAATAATCATAATATGGATATTTAAACACATTTTTGAAAATGGTGGCCGTTCATTTCGATACAGGCTTCAGTTCTAATGTGCATATTATCGCACTACAGACTATTGTACCTAATCCCAATTACCAGTTTCGACCTTCGTACTAGTAACTCATGTTGAAATAATTCTGTACCTTCTCTATAAAAGAGTACCTTACGTACTGTAAATTCAATCTTCACTTCTGCCCGATCCGAAAAGATAAAATTACTGAGACATACTATCTATTGTCCAAGTGTTTATGTCGTAGGGTCGTAGAAAGGGAGGAAATCAAGTGACAGTTAATTACATAACGAGGCCCTTTTATTTACGTTATTTTAAACAGTTGTATAATATTACGTAGACGTCCAATTCCTAACAGAAATTAATGTTCTCAGAAAAGAGCTAAGACAGCCTAGCCACTAGCTGGCGAATAAAATCTGGTGGAGGAAACCAGAATACGACGTAGGCAAATGGACGAAAATGATTCAATATTGAAAGCTCTTTCGTCACTGGAAAACGCGAACATATTTCTGGAACGTACTGTTTACTATGACTGTATATGCGGTTTCGTATCTGTGTGGAGGACGGTTGAACTTCATTAGTAGAAGGGGTGGGAGTGAAGTACATTAAAAAACTCAGGTACAATAAAAATTGAAGTAAAAATAAAATGATGCCCCTGTATTACATATTTTAATACTGTATTAACGTTTTCGTCGGTCATGTCGACATCATCAGATACAACTTTTTATTCTGCAATATCATCCCTTAAATAAGTACATGTGCCTCTGTGATCAAAAATACAATATACATTGAAGAACATAAAACATATTAAAATCAACACGGTTTGGGAACATCAATATTTCTTTTCTCATGTAAATGTGCCCTTATTGTCAATTAGTTAAAAACACAAACGTGTGATTACAATATATATATATATATATATATATATATATATATATATATATATATATATATATATATATATGGGCTATTCCATCTCAAATCGACCGAAATATAGAGAAAATTGACCTTGCAATTTTTAAATACAATGAAACTTTTTCTGTCCGTAGAAAACTATGATACAATGCTTTGTGCAAAGTTTGAGGCATCAGAACTTCATAGTGTTTAAATTAAAAATATTTTAATTTATCGTATTTTCATAAAATTAGCAACTTTAAACTGTTATGCCTCCGAAACCCTTTCACTCAATGATCAAAATCGTGGTTTATTTTGATGCTGAGAAATTAAAGTTTATATTGACATGTAAACAGTTTTTCTTACTTTTTTTATGGAAATGGAGAAATTTAGATTTTGCTTAATTAAGACATCTTTGCCCACGAAAAAATATTTTTAAAATATATGGTTAGATTCCGCATTGAAAGCACAAATAAACACGTATTTTTTACTGGTGCAACGTTAATAAAGTATTGAAAAATCAAATAAAGAAAATAAATAGTACGCGCGTGAGCTAATCAGCTGACTGTGAGGCGGGATCTAGCCTAGGCAAGTAAGGCCAGGAGACATAAACACGTGATGTTTCGTCTAGTAGCGCATAGCTGGGCTAGCTTTATCACAGGTTTTCATAAACACAGGAGTAAAATGACGCCCAATGCTCGCTTATCTTCATCTCTCGGCCAGTGTGTGCTATGTTGCGCCTTTCAAGTCTAGGCGTGTGAAAATAATTTATTTAATACCCTCGAAACTTATTGCCGTGACACTAAGCAAACAATGCCGAATCCCTCTTATCAATGCAAGGTTTTTTTCTCAATATTTTTCTACATTTTTACAAATAGACAAAAAGCCTCAAGGTAAGTAAAATCAGATTATCTGTCTCTCTGTATACAATAAAAATAAGGATTACTTCTTATCATAACCTACCAAATGTCAGCTTCAAAATGAGCTCTCGTTCAATGTACTGCAGTAAATGGTTCCAGAGTTCTGAGCGCTGAAAGAGGCTTGTTTTTCTAAAATACGCTAAATTTGTCACTCAACAATACGAAAACCGTTTGACTTTCGATAGCATATTTTTGCAAATGCACTCTTCTCAGCACCTTGTATAAATAGGGAAAAAATTAGAGTATAAAAAATGCGAGGATTTTTATTGATCGATTTGATATTGAATAGCCCATATAAAGGGACATCATTTTATTTTTACTTGCATTTTTATTGTACCTGCATTTCTGAATGTACTTCACTCTCAGCCCTTCACTAATGTCCTTGCTCCCGTCAGACACACAAACTTACGGCCGCTGTTGCATTCGAAGTCTTCAAGCAGTGAAGTAAACACTGCAGTGTATAGTGTGTTTCATAAATATGATTGCGTTTTCCATAGAAAAAGAACCAATATTAATAATATCGTACTAAAAAATTATATTCAAGAAACGATAAATTCAATTTCTGAGAATATGCTTCAAAATGTTTTTAATAATATGCGTACTGAATTGAAGCCTGCATTGTAATGAACGGCAACCATTTTCAGCAACTTGTTTAAAATTCAGATTAGCTTTTTTGAATTGAGGTGGCTAGAAGCAAAGGAATGCTAGTGATATTTGTGAGTTAAGTGCATCCAGTGTAAGCAAAAGTATCTAAAATTTTAGTGGCAAAGGTATATTTTAATCGCATCACACATTAAAATTTAAATAAAAAATTTCACCGATTTTACGAAAGCTTAAATATTTAAACCCCATTTTCTCAAAAGTAACAAGTGCACTTACAGCCCTTTACTTATGACCCCCTCAATTTAAATGCACTCTCTATATTGTATAACATCAATAATTAATATGCTAAATAAAGTAGACATTACATAACGAACATAGCCGCCTGAAAAGTTGAGTTTTTGAAAAAAAAATGTTACTACTCTACTGTATTTTGATAAATTCCGTAAAAGTGATGATCAAACTGAAAATCGTAATATCGTATTTCCCTACAACATAAATGGATACACTACTTTTCTCTCCTCCTATACCTAGTAAAATGATTTGTTTACATATTGCACTAATAACACCAAACTCCTGTAATGGAAGGGGGCAACAGTGTTTCCGAGTATAGCCAGGTTAATGTTAAAAATGTTGGTAAAAATAAAGTGATGTCCCTGTATATATATATATATATATATATATATATATATATATATATATATATATATATATATAATTTGCAGGTCTTCACTATATAAAAATCTAAAACTGAAAAAATTCGTGTAAAATACTATGTGAAGAGATGTTTACAATCATTAATCTATGTTTATCTAATTTGCTTATATCCGTACAGTCCTCAGAACCATTAGACCTTTGTAATGTCTTCTTTTGGGTATATTATATCGTATGGAATAAAGTAACGCCGCTGTATTATCATCAATCTTTTGAATTATGCGTCCATTCGACTCATTCATTCCCTGAAAGTGAACCCAATAGATATATCCCCTTTAATAGTGCGCGTTCTGAAAGGTTTGCATGGCTATGACCGCTGCGAATACTTCAAATTTCACATGGTTCTACTGTTAATTCATCCATACCATAGACAGCGTGATATTCTATCATTAGATTTTACATTAGTGCATATCAATATGCAAATTGAATTTTAACAAAATAATTGATAACGTAATAGTATCTACATTCAGGTTTTCCTAATAATAAACGGCGTGGAAACTAAATAATTTCGTTATACATTCTGAACAACATACCTGCAACATAATAAGATACAATACTAATTTAACTTATAAATCATCAATATTATTTATTAACGACATAATGACACACATATCAACTGAAGAGGTTATAATGGACAGATATTACTCCATGCTTGGTTTCTAGAGTAAAGTATTTTTTTAATCTGCAGACGATATTTATAACTGCTACGGTTATGGATAAGTACTGGGTGTTCAGTTCAAAATGTGTCTTGGCTCGCTGTATGCCGTCATGTGGTTAGTTGATGAGCCTAGAGAATTCAATCTTCCTACACTTCCGCAGCTCAGGTGTATAATCTAAGAGGCAGAGAAGTTGGCTAGCAAGTACGGCGTTCATTCTGAAGAGTACGTGCCGATATGTACGGTAACGCCGGTAGTGGCAGGAATGTGAACTGTTTGGAAATAATTACTGTCGGGATATGGGGAGAGGGTTAAGACGATTACTTACGTATTTGTTGACATTAACGTCGACGGTCAACATGGACACGGAGCATTTGATTTGTGTTGTGGAATGTTACCGTACGCAACCGATGATAACAAATACCCTGCGTACGACTTGTCCACTCAAAACACAGTTCGAAAGAGGTTATGGTAGCACACAGACCGTACAGACCGCCATCTGTTGCTACGACGTTCAAGTTATACCGTACACGTTCTCAAGTTCAGATTGAAGAACGCCTTAAATAATAGGCAACTTCTCTAACATATCAGCTGAAACTCGCTTCAGATCGGTGACCCAACAACAATGACGTCATGACACACTTTGAAATGAACACCCAGTAATGTAGGTCTAATAGACGATAAAATAACGAAATTCGTTAGAAAAAATTATGTTCAATTTCACACACAAACTTTCAGCAGCGCTTCCGAGTGGTGCTGTTGTATGGCTCAAATACATCAAGGATTAGCAGTGTGACCGGATCCCTGTGGTTTTTACTGACCGACTCTTGCTTGAGTGGTACGGTTGCGCTGCACGTGTTAAAGGGTTAATTTAAACCAATGATAACAGCGTCACTGGAAAGCGGTGTGTGAAATGACACTACGGTTCAGAGAAGGGATGTAATCGGATGGAACTATTCTCTTTCGCACTATCCAAACACACGTTTTACCTCTCTCTATCCTCTTGAGTGCCGTCAAACGATTGCATCCGAAACAACTTTCTTTGCTCACAGTGTTTCAATACGCACTCATTCAAAACAACCAGAATTATCAACAGTAATCTCACTAGAGGTTTTGATTTATCTAGAGAAAATCAAAACTCGAATGGGATTTAACTATTACACGATTAGAAGAAAGTATATAAAGATTATAAGTAACAAAGTACTCCAGTACAGTAAAATATTAATTGACTTACGAAAATAAACCTGTCTTCAAATGTATTATTGCACCATTACGCTAAATGGCAGTTGTGCCAACTATGAAATCTTCATTGAACTCTGTAGACGGTTACTAGTCAAGAAGGCTTTGTTGATTCAGTTTCGTTTTTATTAAAACAGTTGCATTCCACTTCAATCATCCGAATCGCAGTAATCAACGTCACTTGACAGATGATTTTCAATAAATCTTAATATTAAACAATCTCTGATACGTGACTATCCATAATATCATATAGCAGAAGCTATAACATAACCTAACTAATATACACAAGTGTTAGAAAAGTTTTAATTAACGACGATGACATAAAAAATAAACATGAATAATTTTAAAAGGAATAATTATTGAATGTACAATTTTCAAATTTGAATGTGGTTGGTGATTCAATTGATGTTATATTGGACGTGTGCGTAATAGAAGTGGAACTCGTTGATTTAGGCCTACATGGTGTATTCAACTTATTCAGGATTTCCGAATGAATAATTTTAAAAGGAATAATTATTGAGTGTACAATTTTCAAATTTGAATGTGGTTGGTGGTTCAATTGATGTTATATTGGACGTGTGCGTAATAGAAGTGGAACTCGTTGATTTAGGCCTACATGGTGTATTCAACTTATTCAGGATTTCCGAATGGTGCTCTTCATTTATTTGTAAATCGGATTTCAGAAGATGCATAGGTATGATCAGTGATTTTTATTAATTCTTGTTCTTGAATGCCAATGCGAGTCATATTTGAAACTGCTGTGCATCGACTGGAGTGGTTTGTAATTTTATATATATTTTTGACGTCCAGACCAGCGCAGTTTCAAATTTTGGCAAACAAAGAAACAAATGCTAGGGACGCGATAAAATTAAACAAATGCTAGGGACGCGATAAAATTGTTCGATAAGCAGCCATGATTGGTTGAAATACGTCCTTTCGTACCGTTTTATTGGTCAAAAGTAGTATGACGTAGTAAGAGTGTAATAGTCACTCTAAATTCAAGGATAATATGAAACAACTGACTTTTGGACGCAGTGAGAACCCTATATTAATTGTAATAGTTCAGGAACACTGTGCTGTGAAAAAACATGCGGAGTACATTTCTTTACATGGGAAATAGAGCATGAAGGTAAACCGTCTTCTTCAAAACCTAAGTCTAATATACATAGGCTAGTCCTGATTCTTTTCATTATATCTATAATGTTGATATATTGAAATATTCCTTCAAGCAATTGAATTGACTGTAACAATCATTCTACTGTAGTCCAAAATTGTGAAAATGACTGAAGTAGTGAGGTGTGTGGAAGAATAATATTGTTAAGGTACGGTTTGTTTACGGCGATCATCGCCGAGAAGTGGTTTCTTTATTGACGCACATCGCTGTAGATTCTCATTTGTTTATTCCTTCATCTATTACATATGGTTAAGTAAATTAATGTAGGCCACGGACATAATCTAAAAATTATATGAATAAATCTAAGATAATGAAGTTCATATTTATTCTAGAAGAGGGAGATGACGATATCAAAATCTCGCATGCGTATTATAAAAGGAACAAGCTACAGACTAATGAAATATTCAGGAATAGGTTTACAGAATTCTGTTTTAACACATTGATAATGAGACATCTTTATAAAAACGCTACAAAATTTAAGGAATATTTCAGACTCTCACCTGACCAGTTTGATTATGATTTGAGTTTAATTGAAAATGACAATGTTAAATTACCTACAAATTTTGTCAAGACCCCCGTAACTCCATTTGAAAGATTGGCAGTAACTCAGGTTATCAACTGATTATTATTATTATTATTATTATTATTATTATTATTATTATTATTATTATTATTATTATTATACTGTATTATATTACATGGTGTATTCCAAACAATAATTAAAAAAATTGGCTAAACTAGCGCTGAGGTAGTTCCCTTCGTAATCCGCTTATACACTTTACATGTACGAACATGTGATAGGTTAGGTTTGGTTCGTTTGGGCTTTTATTATGCCTTGTATATACGATCAACTACATCTCTACAAAAAAAAAAAAACGCTATATTTCAGAATACCGCGTAAGTACTTAGGTAGGCCTAGTCACAAAAAACTTACAGAAGAGAGAATTTCCCCCTTACCCAACACTGAACGAAATTCTCTGGGGCTCGGGCTTGATAAAAATGTAATATGTAATGTACGGGTTTATTGTTTGCTTTGTTTATCAATTCACATGCTCATATTAAAAAGAGCATTATGTTGTGACACATATTCAATAATAATTTCGTCTTCAGACCGCGAAAAATTACAAAACGTCTTGATTTGTTTTGCAGCCAAAACGTACAGACGTGGTTAACGTGTACAGATTAGATATTCGATATTACAACATGACCCCGTCTAAATATCGATTATTGAACACGAATGCGGCGATGTGATTCCTGAATTTGCATCAGAAGCAACCTCCAGCGATCTGCGTCGCGTCCAACGAACTGCGCTGGCGATCTTCGCTGTAAAGAAACCGTGCGCATTCATTTCAACTGCTAGCAACTCCGGCGATGATCGCTGGCGATGATCGCCGTAAACAAACCGTACCTTAAGACATCAGTCCAAATCTCAATAGTTATTAAAGCAATGTCCTTGAAAATAATTATGGGATTAATAACATGTGCACATACGAGATGCATTATTGGATTCACAAAACTGTTGTTCACTTGATGATATAGTAAAATATATTGTATCATATTTCAGATTTGTCAAATCACGTCTTGTGACGTATAACGAATATTTTCCGCATATAAACAGTTTTTCTTAACAGGGAAGCATCATTTCTTCTGATAAACTGAAAACGTACTACATTATTAAGTATTTTAACAAATTTAGAAGCATATAACTACATAATTCGTACATTAGTCGTAATAATTCAACATTAAAATGGGACACATCGCGGACAGGAGAACGCGAATTCGATTATGCGCACTGTTCAAAACATACAGAGGTGAGCCTGTCTGGAGATAAATAAAAAATAGATTGCAGCCGTCAAATTACTCTTCAAGGAACGACCACTCGCATAAATTGAGGGAAAGAAGACAGGCACTGGAGAGTTTTCTTTTCTCGATCGCACTATCAGGGACTGGAATGCTTTACCTGCAGACTTACTAAAGGCTTTACTAATAACCAAAAATGTATATAAAATTGGCTTAAGGACTTTACTAATAAATGGAATTATATTATGTACACTATTTAAAGGGTGTAGGATACTGATGTTTTGTTATTTGAAGTGTTGTATCAGTGAAGAAGTGTGTTGTGTCAGTGAAGTGTGTTTGTGTCAGTGAAGTTTTATAGTTTATACTGGTAGTGCAAAGTATTTGAACAGTGAAATTTTTTTGAAGTGTTAGTGAAATCAGGATAGTATCAATGAAATGTGTCGTAGTTCCAGTGCACTGAGTGAGTGGACAGCGAAAAAAGTGTAGTTCTGAAAGATACTTGTGCATGTGTTTTTTCATTTCAATTCATTTATTATATTCCATAGATCTTACATTACCAATGAAGCTTTAAAATGTGGAACAAGTCAACATTTTACAAGAATGCATTTACAATTACAATTTTTACAATATTTTACAATTTTGCAATTTTCTACAATTTCTTACAATTTCCTACAACTATTTACAATATTTTGGTGAGATGTAGTGAGATGAGGTGAGGCCCGAGGACTCGCCAAAAGATTACCTATGAACATATCATACTCGTGGGTTTTAGTTAGAACTTAGGGTCAAGATACAAATTAGATTTATTTAAATGTTATTTTAAGTGATCGTGGTCCATTTAATTTAGGATGCTCCTTGTTAATATTATTATACTATTGTTATTAATTATTATTATTCATTATTAGTATTAATTATTATTATTGGTATATAAACATTAATTTCAACTTCACATAATGCAAGCTGTGAAAGAAGTTATTTCAATTATTTGATCTCAGTTTTAATAAAGATACTACCTTCCGCTTTATTTTATCATGTAAAGGAGTATTCACAAAATACAATGTTCGTACGTTATGTTCAGACGATTCTTTCATTTCTGGTAGCTAACAGAAGCTTCCTTCAGTTTCTTGTGGTACAGATAACCTAAGAGGACTACTCTTCCAGGTTTAGAGTTACAAAGATAACCGATATCCTCGAGGGGCGAAGGAAATGCAATTCTTCGGTAAAAAGATCAAAGGCAGTACCAGTAGCAGAATCTCTGTTTTGAAGCATTCTTTCAGATATTCATGCCTTCGTGAAAAAATCTAAACTTTAAAACGAATATAGAGAGAAAACACACAAATGGCATTTCCTTCTTCTCCGAAAACGTAAATAGTAAAATTAACTCTTTCATACTGAATTTGAAATTACTTCTCAGATATACCGAAAGAAAAAAAACGAAGACAAAGAGAGCGTGACGTCTCTAAGTACAGAATGCGAGAATAATTGTAAGAGCGTTAGCATTTTTAGAAACGAAACTATTAAAGATAATATGTTTGATTAAGTTACAAATTTCTAATTTTGGTTTATAGCTTGGTAAGTATACAGGTCCGAAGAGTGATATATTAGAGTTACTGATATTAGGGAAGAAATATGAAATGGGAAATGCGTGTTATTATTCGGTTGAGAAGCTCTTATCATCCAGTCTGCTGTCCAAAAATCTGAAAGTTAGAATTTATAAAACAGTTATATTACCGGTTGTTCTGTATGGTTGTGAAACTTGGACTTTCACTCTGAGAGAGGAACATAGGTTAAGGGTGTTTGAGAATAAGGTGCTTAGGAAAATATTTGGGGCTAAGAGGGATGAAATTACAGGAGAATGGAGAAAGTTGCACAACACAGAACTGCACGCATTGTATTCTTCACCTGACATAATTAGGAACATTAAATCCAGACGTTTGAGATGGGCAGGGCATGTAGCACGTATGGGCGAATCCAGAAATGCATAGAGAGTGTTAGTTGGGAGACCGGAGGGAAAAAGACCTTTAGGAAGGCTGAGACGTAGATGGGAGGATAATATTAAAATGGATTTGAGGGAGGTGGGGTATGATGATAGAGACTGGATTAATCTTGCACAGGATAGGGACCAATGGGCGGGCTTATGTGAGGGCGGCAATGAACCTTCGGGTTCCTTAAAAGCCATTTGTAAGTAAGTAAGTAAGCGAAGAAATAGGTTTCTTTTATCTTAACGTTATAGCTATCTTGTTTAATTGTAAAGATTCTATCTCTACGTGACAGCGAGTGAGAAGGACTTCTTTCGTTTTGCAAAGACCGACCACAACTACCACACCTAACACAAATTTCAAGACCAAGTGCATTTTTGGATCTACAGAAAAGTTTTAGAAACCAATACTCTTTCACTTTGTTCAGTTTCTGTATTTTTATGAAAAATGCTCGTAGATGTTGTTAACCCTTTCTAACCCAAATTAAATTTACAAGCAATCTATGTTGAAACAAATAGCTGTATTAGGACCAATTCAGTGACCAAGTTACGGGAGTGGCAACAATTGAAACAAAACTATATTGATGAAAAAGTATTGAAATAGAAGTTATCCAGTAAAATTTACCTTCATATGTAACACACAAGTATATAAATACTATAAAGTTAATTATTGCCATATGGTATCTATAGGTAAGAAAGGGTTAATGTCTAACATTATTTTCTGAACTGTTAATAGTTCTAATCATAAACGTATAGACAATTATTTAGGCTTATGTTTCAAGGAAACTACAGTTTCTTGTCATTTCTGTTGTAGGCCCTATTTTATCAAACATATGGTTAGAATGATTTTGCAAAGCAATTCGTAGACTATAGATATCCCAATATCATAGGTTAGTTTACTTTGAACACTTACGACATTTACAACATGACCTGATAACAGTTATTTACGTTACATGAACCGAAAATGAGGTTTTATGCATGAGTTGAGGAATTTCGAAACGGATGCGTGAAATACTTTCGGCCTTTCAAGTACGAATACAATATTATATTTCATATTATGACGAATTTCCTTATTTTTATTGAAATAATATTAACATGGTATTATGCACCATTCATGACATTCAACAATCAGTCGATAGGTGAAATAATTGAATCATTCACTAACATGAGAAAGTAATAATATATAAGGTAGGTGTCCCTGATATGGCCATGCTAAGGTTTGAGAATTTTTCTAGCCGCCATTTTGAAAAAAAAATGTACACCACTTTCTTTCTTACTCGTTCTCAGTCTAATGGACTTTCTTAAAACAATTTCCTTTCCCCATAAAACTAGATTTAATTGTCTAAAAAGTCCCAAATTCCAAAAGTCTACCTAGTGGCCATATCAGGAACATGTGCACATGATATCGCCACTCTTGTTCCATGTTCTACAAATCGTGATTGTTTTCAGTTTGATAACGCAGTTGTGTTAAAATTCAAAAGTGTAGTCAAAACAGGTTTTTCCATAAAACATTAAATTGTTTTTCTTAAAATACAACATTTTTGCGTAATCCCAGTTAATAAGGCATGTAAATTTGTCAGATAAAAAAATAAAAGTGAAATGAACTTGATATGGCCATTGTGCATTTGATATGGCCATGGTGCATTTGATATGGCCATATCAGGAGCAGGTAAGGTTTCACGAAAATCGTTTAATTATGAACAACTCGTAAAAGATACGCCATCAACGATAACACCAATCAACAGAACATTAAACACTGAATGGAGTACGATGGTTTTCATGAAACAAGTCTTTGAAAAACATGCATAAAACAAAGGAGACATACCAGAGAAAAATAAGAAGAGGTCACATGAAAACCTCAAAACAGGCAACTGATGCCATATTGCTCAACCTGACTGGATGGAAAACGATCAAGTTACATACCAGGATGTCATTTCACTGGATGCTGCTGCAATTTAGCGGATTTTTTGGTTAACTAACTCACAATAGGAGGGTGGCCATAACAGGAACACGGCCATAACAGGAGCACCCACCTTACCTACTTTATATTCCTCAGTGAAATAATCATTGATGGAGATTCAAATGTTGAAATTGATGTTCCACAAACTATTTTAGATAAACGTAGTTTTGACATAATTAATTCCTTTCTTCTATACTAGAAAGTTGTAATTATTTTTGTGGTTTTTCGCTATATGAATGCTGAATCCAACATCTTTAATTTGTACTTTCAGATGTTTAGAAAGAAAACACTGTATAGGCCGCTCCACCGCTTTTGGCATGTAAAAGAAGTAATGGGAAACTTAAGTGCGAGTATCTTACCTCTGTACTAGTCTATAGACGATAAAGCTGACAACTGTGATTGGCAGATTGTTGATGTGACGTGTATTTAGGAACCGCTACCGTTCTCAGCTGCAGTGGCAAGAGAAACTCATTGATTGGACACTGTACTCAAGGACACACCGCAGGAACGCTTCTGTGGGGCAGTAAGTGCGAGTATCTTACTTTTTCCGCAGTCTGGGCAGCAAGACTCACAACTGTGGTTGACAGATTGCTGACGTGACGTGTATAGGAGGTGGTACCATTCTCAGCTACACTATCAAGAGATGCTCGCAGACTGTGCATTGTACTCAAGGACACGCACCAGAAACGCTGGCGTCAGCAATAGCTGTCGAAACTATACGAAACATAGCAATGTCAATTTTTACAAAACCGTACTTATCGGCTTTTGAAAAAAAACGCTTCTGAATTCAAGGAAGAAATTGAAGAACTGATTCCTACCACATGAGAATTAAGATATAAAATGCAATAGGCTATACAAAATTTTGTTCTTGGAAAGCAGTGAACAACCCAAGTAACTATGAACGATTATTATGTTAACCTTTATGTCGGATTTCTTAAGTGTTGAAGCTTATGTCTGTTTACAGTTATATTACAATTACTAGCCGTACCCGTGCGCTCCGCTGCACCCATTAGATATAAATATAAAGTAATTACATAATTAAAATAGGACGTTTGGTCCAGGGAACATTCGTGTTTGATAGAAGGATAAATCGTTTAATATGTTATTTAATTTAAATTGCATCCAAATAATTAAAATGCGATCATTTTGGTCCAATGACAATTCCTTTAACCTGTTTCTTAATTTTTATTACATGCAACCATAGTTAGATAAAGATTGACATCATTTAGTTTTAATGTGAATAGTTTATTTTACTTGTTATAGGTTTCCATTGAATGATGGTAATAAATTAATTTTAACCCTTGTTTTCTGCGTATTCACTAAATGCTGCTTGGCCCACTATGGTTCTGAACCCTTCAAATAACTTGAATAATATCATATAATATTACATATTATATTATATTATATCAGAAATTACTGTAATAACATTATAGCATTATGTCCATCTAGAGAAACTACACTTTCCAATGGTGAAATAATAATTAATTATACAAATCGGTTAATTTAGCTTCCGATATTACTTCATACAAACACAGAAACATTCTCTGTAGGCTATTTTTCATAGCGTTCGATTGTTGCTGTCCAAGGCCCCTTATAGACGAAGTCATTTGTTTTTAAATTCATTACACGGCCTTAGATGGCAGTTATTTTAATTTTAAAACTAATTTATCTCATTAAATATCAGTCCTATCAAAATTGTTCAAGGGATAAAACTTATCGAAAGTTATTTTTAAAGAAACTTTTGTTATGTAACATTTTTCACAGAAATCGATAATAAGCGAGATATTTCGATTTATTTAATTCAGGCCCCCTTATAACCCCCCTTTTCAATAATGTATTTTGAATGCCATATAGCCTAAAATCTAAGTTACAACGAACTTAATTTATATTCCAATTTTCATCGAAATCCGTTCAGCCATTATCGCGTGAAAAGGTAACAAACATAGACAGACAGACAGACATACAAACAAAAATGTCAAAAAAGCGATTTTCGGTATCAGGGTAGTTAATTATATATGTTAGGACCAATTATTTTTGGAAAATCGAAAATTACCAGAAAAATTTCGGCTACAGATTTATTATTAGTATAGATTACAAACCAGTATTTACACTAGCTAATTAATTAAAGAGAAGTTAGTTTGTTTATTATTAATAAATGTGTTATTTTGTATCGGAATTTCATTACACCCTTTGTGGGGCTATATCAACAACCAGATTACTAGGACACCCCTCAACTAATATAATAGACTCGTCCACACGACGCAGTGTCACCATCTGGTATGTGTCTAAACAACTGTTTTACACTCACTGAAAAGGTTTCTTGTGTTTCTTTACGTTTGTAGAAGTTTAGCGATGTAAGAGTGATTACAGTGACATAAATTTCCATTTCCGCCTTTCTTTTGAAGAACGTAAACTTATGAAATTCGACACAGAGTGAAATCGAAGTACTGAATTACTCAGGAAGACGTAAATACTATTTCAGAGAGATTTTTTTATTGAAAAAATTAATAATAAAAATAATATTATTGTGAAAACGTTTTATAATATGTTTTAATTAAATTTAGGAATAGAATGTATTTTATAAGACACTAGCTGAAAGCACCCGGCGTTGCCCGAGTTTTCCTTTCTGCTTCTATTTTTAATTAAACTGGTTATTAAATTTTCGGAAATCACGGAAACCTAACTATACACAACCAAAACGAATTGTCTTTACTAAGCTTTCCTCTCCCATAAAGATGAATCTTTACTTAACGTCACTTACATGAATTAATGAATTCCTTAGCCATATGCCTGCCAGGCTTAACTCAATTTAAAACAGTTGTAAATCAGGCACCGAAAAGTATATATATATATATATATATATATATATATATATATATATATATTGTAAATTTTATTAGTTACAACAATGTAATTATTCGTCACAACAATAATTCCTTTCTACAATTCACCTTAAACGCTCTCGTCAACAATTGGATCTTCACTCAACACAGTATTCGTTATAGCACTCCACCGACGACAATGACAATTTACTTGGACTATTACGCACAACAATGAACTGTTAATCTTAACTAATATTTACAAAGCACTATTTACAAATCAGAACTACCAGTTCTCAGTTCACAGTTCTTCTATCTCAGTCACTCGAGTTCACAGTATCTCGAACCACAGACCTTCAGAGACAGTTCACTGTACTCGAACTCGGGTCCCTCCAACTGCGGTCCACTGCACTCGAACTCAGGTCCCTCCAACTGCGGTCCACTGCACTCGAACTCAGGCCTTCGGATGCTGACGCAGATGCGGACGCACACTCGAGTCGAACTCCGGCACACAAGTCTGGCTTGCTTGCTCTAGCTTACTCACTGACTGAATAACTGAAAACTCTAAAAACTGCTGTCGTTCCTTCGCGACCGTAATTTATAACCACAGCGACGTAACCTCGAAGGTTCCACGCGTCTCTAGAGATGGCATTCCAGAGAAATCCAGAGCCCTCTCCTCTCTACCAGCACCAGATGCGCGCGCAAACTCCTCGCGTTGACGTAATACACCCTCTCTCTTCTCTCCACCGCGCGACGTCACTCAATGTTCCGTGGAGCCTGTGCGATCTGCTTTCTTGCGGGACGCTGGTCGTGAGTTCGATTCTCACGTCGCTGTCACAATATATATATATATTTGTTTGTTTATTTATTTATTTATTTATTTATTTATTTATTTATTCTGGTGTATAAGTCCATTAGGCCTTCTCTTCCACACCTCCAGAAATACAAATAAAGTAATAGAAAAATCAAACTATAAACAAAGTAAAACCCAACGAAAATATAATTCCTTTTCCTCTTTCTGATCAGTTTCAGCATCGAATCAATATATGCATATATGATTTAATTTATATTGGAAGATTTTTTACCTTTTGACCGCTGTACACCCACTTATATCATACCCAGTTTTTTTTTAATAAAACTTGAAACTATATCTCATAAATTCAGAACATATTATATTAATTCTAATTTTATACACAGAATACAGATATTGCAGAGGGACAACACGCAATTAGAAACAATCAGTAAAATATGAAATATATCACACAATTTTTAAAACTGAAAACTAATTTATTCCAAACAGCAAAAATATAAAAAAAAGAAACAGATGTCGGAGTTTATCTAGTATGTTCATCGCATATGGCAATGAATGTTTCCGTGAAAAATAATAAACAAACACAACAGAATACATTATTAAACTGAAGTAATTAATTCACCAGTCTCAACAACGAATTATTTATGGAGTAGCAAATATTATGCACAACGCTTCACTATGTAACATTTGTCCTTCCAAAACAACATATTTATTGAGAGCACTATTTGTTTTAATTGTGTGTAACGCTTTTTATTGTCGTTACAGAAGAATATGCTTCATGAATACATGAATAAACGTCATTTCGCACCTACTAAATGTCCAATATTTTATCGCATTTCATATAAATACCAACGCTTTTGTCCCCAACTGCCAACACTTGAAATGGATTACTGGACTGCACAGTGCAAAAAATTTAATACATACTGTACATCACTGTGTTCTTCTAGTAATTGTAACTGTCCTATTCTAAATGAATCTCTTCGAATTAAGTATCACGGAATAATAATCGACCAACACTTACGTTCTTTGCAGTAAATTAATAGTACATTATGCAACGAGCCTATAATGGTAGTAATTAAGACGCGAGTATGTTTGTTTATGAAGCGAAAGCAAGCGAGTTTCATAATTTTCATACGAGCATCTTAATTACCATCATAGGCAAGTTTCACATGACTTTTTATGCTCGACCATATTTCTAACTTGAAATTATTCATAAGTATTCATGTTATGGTTATCTAAGTGAGGAGCGGAACTGACTTTCTAAATTGTGAGATGTGCGCAGACGCGAAAGTATTGATTTTTTCCGAGGAACGAATGTCATTGAACTTGATATAATCTAGAGAATAACATGAACATTAATCTTGATATAACCTGGAAATTGATTTAGAATTGAAAAATGAGATGACAAATTGAATTTATTTGAATATTATTTACAATTAACGCTAATTATTATAGTAACAGAAGATAACCTTCTGCGACAGTATTGGATTTCCAGCCTCCGTGACGTTTCGCTAGTTGTCTTTCGATTGCATATCCGAGAATAAGCGATGTTTGAGCTTTTATAATGCTACAATGGTGATTTCTCATTGGCTGAACAACTGAAGTATAATGAATAGGTGTACTTTAATGAGGTGCATTAAAGGGCTACTACCAGGTGTATAATTACTACATTTCGGCATGGTCGAGCATAAAAAATTATTCACTATGTTATTACCCTATGAAATTTTTTGACTATCCATACTTTACCACTGATTTACCTCGCATTAGTACAAGCTATATTACAGTACGGTATTATAGGATGGGGTTGTGATTTTAGTACCTCCTTCATGCCAATAACACTTCTACAGAGAATAATAATAATAATAATAATAATAATAATAATAATAATAATAATGATAATAATAATATCGCTTAATAAGCCTCTTGATTATCCCTCAGAACTGTATTCTGAATTTAATTTATTTGATATCCATCAAATTTATAATAATGTTTTATTACGTTTCGTTCATGAAAACCGAGATATATTTAATTTGTATTCACATAAATATAAAACTAAAAGATCAGACAACATACGCCTCACAGAACCTAAATGTACCACAACTGCAGGTTATAATCACAGTAGCAACTCAGTCCAAGGCTCAATAATAAGATAGCAGTTGAATTACCAAACATTAAATTTACTAATGCTCCTTATTAAAAAAATAAAAATAAAAATATTGTTTAGGGAGAAAATATAAAATAATTTCAATTATTGTAATGTCTGTGTTTTTTGTTTTCTCTTTTTACTTTTTATTACATTATGTTAATTAATAAAATATCTTAAAATTTTGTAAATGCCCCCTGAGTACGAGTATGTACTCTTTCTGGATGTGCAAGTGTGACTTTTATTTGTAACTTATCTTTGTTCTAGCAATAAATTATTATTATTGTTATTAGTATTATTATTATTATTATTATTATTATTATTATTATTATTATTATTGTTATTTATAACCATGCAATAAGAATGTTAGGAATAATTCGGTCAATTACTTATTCTTTTTCAACACCTGACTCTCTTTTAATACTATACTATACATTAGTGAGATCGAAACTCGAATATCTGTAGTTTGGAACTCTATTACTAATTCTGATTCGGCTAAACTTGAAAATATTCAAAGGAAATTTATTTCATTATGTTCTTACCGATTTCTGCCTAATAGCTCTGAGTATAACTATGATAAAAAATGTGAGCACTTTAAATATCGAAGCCTGTATGCCAGACGTCATGATCTCGATTACTTATTCTTATGTAAGGTCCTTAAAGGTGACATTAATTGTCAATCTTTCTTAAATAGTGTCAGCCTTCGTATTCCTATGAAGGACATGAGACATCACAAACTCTTTTATATTAGAAATTCTAAATCTTCCTCGCCGGTCTCCAGATGTATTAAACATGCTAACTTACATGTAGGCGATTTCGATCCATTCAATGTATAGAAGTATTAGGACATGGCAATGTCTTTGTTAATATTAATTGCATTATCTTTCTACACATTTTGGTAATACTTTTGTATGAATCAACTCTTTTCCTTAAAATATATTAGTATTAATTCTTGTAAACTAATCATTGTAAACCTTGTTCTTTTTTGTTGTTATCTCTATTATGTGATGTGTACCATAGTTGTTCATTTTATTGCATTATATGTGTCACTGTGCTGGACTTTTATTGGCCTATGGCTGTTGTCCAGCACATAAATATCAATAAATAAATAAATAAACAAACAAATAAATAAATAAATGAATAAATAAATAAATAATTATTATTAAGGCATCGACATGAAATGGAAAATTTGGTCACAACCATCCATTATTGGATAAGGAGAAGGCACTATTAATATTATTATTATTATTATTATTATTATTATTATTATTATTATTATCAAAGCATCGACATGAAATGGAAAATTTGGTCATAAACATCCATTATTGGATATGGAGAAGCCAATATTATTATTATTATTATTATTATTATTATTATTATTATTATTATTATTATTATTATTATTATTATTACTACTACTACTTACTGGCTTTTAAGAAACCCGGAGGTTCATTGCCGCCCTCACATAAGCCCGCCATTGGTCCCTATCCTGAGCAAGATTAATCCAGTCTCTATCATCATATCCCACCTCCCTCGAATCCATTTTAATATTATCTTCCCATCTACGTATCGGTCTCCCCAAAGGTCTTTTTCCCTCCGGCCTCCCAACTAACACTCTATATGCATTTCTGGATTCGCCCATACGTGTTACATACCCTGCCCATCTCAAACGTCTGGATTTTATTATTATTATTATTATTATTATTATTATTATTATTATTATTATTATGCCTATTAGTAAATGAAAGAATTATAACTCAACATTTTATATTCTCAATGAATAATTCTAAATGTGTGCAAATTGCAACGAGGAGACAGCTGTAGCATTGAATCATATTTTGCACACAGAACAACATCAATGTAATATTTGCTAAGCCTGTAATTTAACGAGTGTAGATATGTGAGCGACCAAATGGATTTGATTGGAATGAGTTTAGTTCTACATACATACAAAATAATCTGAATTAAATACATTACATAATTCTAATATTTTATTTTGCCTGCAGGGCACCCGGCCTACCCTGTGGGTTGGGTTTAACCTCATGGAATTTGTTCAATAATGCGCATATAATCCTCTTGTAGCAAATCGATGGACCATGTTATTTGACCTAAGCCCCTATAAACATATTTGCTGCTAATGCACTTTTAATAACTGCATAACCAAATCCCAGAATTCTGCTGGAGAACTTATGACACTTCTCACCGGTCAAACCTCTGAACCACGGTGAATTCAATCGGAAACTCACACTCTCTTCCCTCTGAGTATATCTGTGCCTGAGAAAACTGGATAATCAAAGCAACAGACGGAATACGAAAACGAATAAAAAGAGAATGGATGAAATGGTGTTCCGTCTGTTAAGGTTTCTGAAGCAAGAATTTTTTTTAATGCGTTCCTGAACAGATGCTTTCCTTTTATAAGTGTTGGGTGTCTTTTACAATTCTACCTCCAAGTAAAGTATTTTAAAATTATAATAAATGTATTTCAGAAAAGATTTAAAGAGAAAGTATCTACTGCAGGGAAACAATTGTATCTGAATCATGATAAGCAGACTTCGAGACTTTGCACCCAATAGAGCAGTTCAGTGGGAAATCCGCATAACGGCGTGCTGAGTATAGTGGTAAAGCGTACGGTGGGTGGGGGTACTGGAGAATGAATGACAACAAATACGCAAAGGAAAACGCTCCGGATTTGAAGGTTCTGACGAATAATTTGGTTTCCATACTATCCTATTTTCAAACTGTATCTGAAATTATTACACGGTTAGAAAAGTCAGAGCAAGAGATGCCGGAAGCCCTCAAATTAATTGAGGAAATGACACAGAGAATTAATGAGACATCAAGTACACCGGTTACTGAACGCGTAAAACAGTAGTGGAAATCAATTTTATGTAAAAATAACGGATATGGAACATTGTGTAACATAAACAACAAATTAGTGGACATAGAGTCACCCGAGAATAAAGGACTGTCTTTTAGAGATTGCAATGATGTGAGGTTTTTTTCGTTTTGCTCCTATCACGTCATGCGACGTAGAGCGCAGCTTTCTACAGTACAAACTTTGGCAGATAACCGAAAAAGATTTACGTTTGAGACACTGAGAATGTATCTTGTAGTAGGTACATTGCAATTCGGTACTGTAACTGCACTTCCTAAAGACGACCAATAGGATAAATGAAGAAATTAAAATTGCTACATGTTTATTTGCACCATTAACACTGTGTATAATTAAACACAAATGCTTATAAAAGACAGGAGAATAAATGCTTTTCACATTCTTTTGAAATTGTCATTGTGTAATGTACATTTACTTTCAGAATGTACATATGTGTGTGTTCCCCCATACTACCGTACTCTAAACAGCAATGTTGTTACCTCGACACATCTCTATCCGTTCGCGTAGGCTTCCGCGGCTGGTGAACATGGTGTGTGGATAAGCTTCAGGGCTCCTACCGCGTTGTCTTGGTGTTGGTGGCTGACGTTTCACCGCTGTGTTGTGGTCATCTTCGAACACAGCGGTCGAAACGTCAGCCACCAACACCAAGACAACGCGGTAGAAGCCCCGAAGCTAATCCACAGACCACATCTCTAAAGTCTGTGTGATGTATCTTGTCTCACTGTGAAAAGAGAGAGAAAGGAGATATGTCTTACTTCGTCTGTATTGTTATGGCGATAGGGCAGTGGAGCGATGCCGTCCATCTATCCAGTGGCGGAAGGGACCAGTTGATACATTCTGTATCGCAAAATAAAATTACAAAATCTGAAACGATATCTGAAACGGGTACTTGGCCTGTCCAGATTTTCACAATCCAGAATCGTCTATGAGCTAACCAGAGAACCTATGTTACTAGAAGACCTACGGCTGCAATTTCTACTGCCATCAACATCAGCATACGAGAGCACCGTCCTCGAACCACCAATGTAAGAAAGCAGAAATATGGGAGGAGTTCTACGTCACGGACGCCATGGCCAGAGTGGACTGGAAGGAGGCCAACTACCTACAGAGACACCTGGTGACCAGATTCGCGACCCACGGCTTCCACTTCAAAATATGCCGCAACACCAGCTTTCACGACCCGAATGAAGAGTGCATGTGTTTACTTTGTGACGAACTATGTGGAAGATACCATGTGATGGAGTGTAAAAACCGATCAGTTTCACTGACCAAGTTCTGCAGCAGCGAAAGCTAAAATAATATATTATCCTGCACATTGTGCGCACTTCCGTTATTATTAAAATTACAAAATATCTCTCTTCGTACTGTGTAGTTCCGTCACTGAGCTTGTAGTTCAAGAAACTGAGTTCCGGCAGCCTGTACAATAACAAGGTTTTGAAAGAAATCCTGAAAATTTATAACCCTCCTATAATCTCCACCCTCATTTGAAGGGACTTGGTTTTATTGCTACTGAGACAAGATAAACCTTACCAGGTATACCTACCTGCAGCGAGTCAACAACCTATAGTGCATGCACAGTAAACTTATTGTATCGGGTCCAAAGTCTCGAAGCCTGATGATAAGATATAAGTGCAAATATCATACAATCAAAGGACGAGCATTACCGCAAATATGTCGCTGGTGTTTGTTTTTTATGATCAGTTTGTATTTAAGAGACAGACTTGCCAACTTTCCTGCATAATGCACAAGTCATCAGAAATTAACCCACGAATTTCGTTCTCCCACATAGACAAGATAACTTCCCAGATTTAGAAATGAACTTATAACTTTTGTTTTTAATGTCATGACTAGGGCTCGGAAGTTGATAAAATATCACCTATTTTTTAGGCATCACAGAAAATGCAGAATACAATATAAACTCGTTTCACTTCAACATGAACCCATATAGCCAACTTTTATTTTGCATTTTATTTTACATGTTTCGGTCATGGATAAATATATAATAGGATGCGAAACTGCGGTCAGCACCATCTGGCGACGGGGGGCTGAAATAAGATGATCAGCGCCCAACGTCGTAGGTGGTGAACATTAGAACTACGTGTTGGGTACGTTGCCCAGAGTTCTCTATTTATCCGTTCGAGATATTGCTCGAAGCGTAAGCAACGGCTCGAAGAGACAAGATGGCAGACAGATGTTGCTAATAAGTGAACATAAAGTGATACGTGTGTGTATAAGCAGTGTATGTTAAACAGTGATGTTTATGGACGTTGTAAAAATAGTGTTGTTGAATGTATTGTAAAGTAATAGTAATATAATAAATTGAACTATCTAAGTAGTTCTTGCAGACTTTTCCATTGCGCTGTACAATAAATACCCAAAGAATACAATCCCAATTATCTAACCTTTTGCTTTATTCTTTGTCTCTGTCTGGTTATATTTTAATTGGGTAGTGTAAAATAGATCGTCTCTTTTATCTTCCTGTTGGTTCCGGTAAGAATTTTCAGTAGAAGATGCTGTGAGGAATAAAAATGTAAATGTTTTATTTTAAATTGGGTTAGTTTTGAATATCGATGAGGGTGGGAGGGAATACTTTCTGCACAGTTTAACATTTTCGTCACCAAATGTGCTGCTAAATGCATGGAGTAATTACTCTTTTCGCTACTTGGTGCGCTGCTAGATGTAATAACGCCCCTCCCCCCAACAGGTGGCAGCAAGATCAATTTCTACAACAGCGCCTCTAGTATGTGTTACGGGAAACTCAGTAAGTTTCGCATCCTATTATATATTCATCCATGTTTCGGTCTTTTAATATCTATTGGTCATTTTTTAGGAAATATTATAATTTTGCTCCAATTTTTGCCCTCTTCTGTTTTTGAACGGACTTTTTGATTGCTTACGCGATTCGATTGCGTCATACAGCAATTTTGCTTATCGATGGATCAGCCTTGACTCCTGATCATGTGTGTTACATGATTCCCTCAATTAAACGTAACAGAACAAATATTGCAGCCGCAGTGCCTGCAGTCAGCAAATTGTATTTTACAAATAAAGACGTAAAAGCGCCGGAAGTAAAGGAACCGACAATCTTTCAAACCCGGAACCTTTCGAATGGTGATGCAATGCTGAATAAGAGGTATGACTGGGAATTTCAATTCCTTCTAATATTTAGATATGCATTGGCGTGAATTCGGAATTATATAATAATAGCCTAATAATAATAATAATAATAATAATAATAATAATAATAATAATAATAATGATAATAATAATATCGTTATAATTATTAATACTATTTAAATCTTGGTCATTTTTTTAATTTTAGCGTCATATTTTCAGAAATTTAAGGTTAATTTATAGGTTATTTTTTCTGTGAATTTTAGGTCATCAACTTCCGAGCCCTCGTTGTGACTTATGCTGCCGCTGTTATTGTTATTAACAAAAATACCCCTAACAAATCCCCATCTCTCGATTTCACCTCTCGTAGATTGGCAAGCTTGATGTTACATGCGCCCTATGATTGTCAAGAATGACGTGACATATTTAGATCAGTATTTTGTCCATATGGCTAGGCACGTGATTGCTAGAGGTGGTAGATTAAAATAAATGACACTTTAGAAATCATATTCAATATTTTATAGTAATTTTAATATTACAATTTAGCATTTTTGTAGAGCAAAATTTGTTATGGAAAGTTGTTGTTAGAAATTCAATATCATCAATGTGTTAGCAGATGCATTTCATAGATTTTTGAGTTAAAATTCTTTAAAATAAGTGAAAGAGCATACAAAATTACACTGGAATTCTGAACTTTAAAAACATGCCAAAATATATGTTGTAATTTTATCCAAACTCATCTTATTCCTCAATCAAAATCACCCACTACCACATACAACTTGTTGGCAGTGAACACTGGACCTAAAGAAATCGCATAGGCAGCCAATATTCTACCATCAGCACCAGACAGATTAGTTGAAGACTTGTGATAACGGGTACAAATAACAAGAAAGAGATATCATGCAGATCATATTCCTGTGCTGTTCATACTGAAAAACCTAACATGAAGGGGTGACCAAACTATTTGAACAGAGTTAAGAAATTAAAAGTGATGGGGCCATTAGATAGATTCTGACTTTTTTATATAAAAAAACAACACAAAAACTCATAAAATGTAATTTCGCTCTTATTTCACAGAACATATACATTTCGCATTTTGTATTCAATTTCTCATTTTATGACACATTTAAAAACTACACTAACATATACAGTACTTAACTCTTAAATTGACAAAGTATCCTACAGGATACAACAGGTTAATAGGCTATATACTATAATTTTAATAGAATAGAAAAAAAATTGGTAGGAAAATTAAAATTTCACAATATTTTGTTTTATTGTGCTTCCTCAAATTAGAGGCTGCCATTAGACAAAGCATACAAAACAATATAAATGATGAAAGATAACAGACTAAGGAAAATGTAAACAAGTACACAAACAAACAATGGCAATTTACAGAATAAAAAAAAGTTACAAGTAAAGAAGCAATGAAAGCTAATAAGAGAAAGAAAAAGATAATATTGCGTTAGTTTTTTTTAGTACACTGAATTAGAGTCCATATAGGTGGTTTCGTAAAAGTTTGACTAACTCTCTAGTTATGAGGAGGGCCAGTTCATTCAGAATCGATTTGTGCAATATTGTACAACATATAAAAATATGGACATTGCGATAGTTGTTTTCTTTACGGTCCGACAAGGTTTAATAAACTAGTGTGAGAAATGAAGCTTTTAAAAGTTAAGGGTTAACATACTTTTAAAATTAGAGAGAATATCATCGAAATGATAGTCATCGAAATCTTGGATTTAAAATATCGGCACCCTAATCAATTCAAATGAACTTAAAAGAAAATGTAAATTAATGTTAAATAATACATAATGAAATTTTAAAAAATAATTTACATAATTTTACATCATTTAGGCACATTTTGCATTTATCGTGACTGTCAAAATCTATCATATCTAATGATCACATAATAAAATATATTATTCTGATACACGTTCCGAAGTGTTTTTGTTCTTGTATTGAGAAATAGATGCTAGCCCGATGGTAGGTTTAAATTTTATTTCACTACAGCTTTCTTTCCCCCCCCCCATATATATTTTTCTGTATTTCAGATTTTATGGTACTTGAGAGGAAATCGATTCTAAAATATAAAAGCTTTCTCCTTTAATTCCATACAGGCGTAAGAGGCCTCGAACAATTAAAGACTTACGTGGAGGAAAAGAAGGCGTAAGAGGTCGTTGAAGTCAATTATTTCCCATGGAGAAATGCAGCCACTCGAGAAATACATGGTTCTGAGTTCATTTGTTCGCGATTCCTTAGCGATATTTTCAAATAGTAGGTCTATAGCTATAGTTTCGCTGTATAAGTGTTATTATACGATACCTTTTTGAATTTCCATAAGCACGGAAAAGATTAATAAATTTATATATATTCTAAGAAAATTACATGAGAACAGTTCCTTAAATCTGAACTATCTTAGCTTGCCGCCATCTCGCTGCAGAGAACTACAAAACGTAACAATGAAATCTCGACCAGATGCTTGCAATATCGTTTTCTCTGTTTATTTTTTCTGCCGTTTAATTTGGAGAGCGCTACAATCGGAAAATTTCAAGCAGCTCTAGAAGTCTGAAGGCTTGTCTCAAGGCCAGAACCTTGATACTTTTCGCCCATACACGGGGAAATTATCTGTGGATTTGAGTTCGCATTGACCTACCTCTATGGTAGGGTAAAGTTGCCTATTTCCATGATACCTCTAATCCCGTGATACTATTTAAAAATTGAATATCAGTCAAAGTTTTGCCGTTTAACAATAGCGCCAGACATCTTTTTCGAAAGAGTGCATCTTTCGCCTACTTTTGAGACATCGATGAACTTCCTAGCAAGATACCCAATCCCGCGACATTCAATGAAAAAAAAAAAGTATCACGGGATCAGGAGTATCACGGAATTAGGCAGCTTTACCCCACGTCTCAGGAATCTATAGAGTAACGTCGCGCATATTCAAAATCAAATTCAAATTTATTTACAATTTACATTTGAATTGAATACATATGAATAGATACCCGAAATGAGCTTAATGCTCGTGCTCGGGTACAGTCCAGTAGTCTACATAAATTTTACAGGGTTCAAATAATAATGCTGATGATATAAATAATAGTAACAACAACAACAACAACAACAATAATAATAATAATAATAATAATAATAATAATAATAATAATAATAATAACAATAATAATAATAGAATAATCGTCACAGAAATGATACAAAGATTGTAATACAAAATAATTCATTAATAATAATAACAATAATAATAATAATAAATAATAATAATAGTGATCAAACAAAAATATTTACAATAATAAAATAAATACTAAGACGGATAAAATAAAATATAAAACCACTAGCGAGAGTTAACACAACTTAAATAAGCATATAATAACCGGAAAAAATGCCAAACTCGAAAATCAACAGAAAAGTTCTTTGTATTGCAGACGACAGCAACCGCCGTATTGACATTGTGTTGTGCATTAATGGTAGTAGGGGGGAGCTGAAAGTCTACGTAACTGCCGTTCTCTTCGAATCTTCTCGTACGATCATGGGAAGTTAATGCTGAAAAACAAAATGTCTACGAGTCAAACTGTTCATTATTACCAGGATAAATACAAATAATACTGAAATATATTAATCGAGTTTCAGTTATAGATCTCTCGTTTTGCGCAGGAGGTATCATATCTAAATATTTTACGAATGGCGGGGAAAATATAAATTTCAATAACTTTCTAGTGACAAGATATAGTGACAATTACAATCAAGTGTATCTGTGGCGATGCTAAGGAATCATTTATTGGAGATATACACTGTTATTAATTAAGAAAATGATCTATTTATATTTATTACAATGTTTTATCTTATAGGGTACATGCTTCAGATAAATAAAATAAAAATTAGTACCATATATTGCTAAAAAATTATAATAAAAACACTTAAAAATTATAATAAAATTTATCAAATATCATACAAACATTTTCACTTTATTTTTAAACATAAGAATGTGTAAATTGCTTAGGTCTGGATTATTTTTCAATACTGAATTGTATAGTCTTGGTCCATAATTCCTACTGTGTCTTAATCCAGCTGTAGTGTGCCATTTAGGTTCTGCCAAAAGAGTTGGGACATTTCTTCTGGTGTTATGTAAATGTTTTTCAGTTATAAAATTCATTCGATTTTTGTGAAAATAAGTTAGGAATGTATGTTTATATATATGAGGGCGGAGACTATCTGTGCCCGAGTGTAATGCGGGCAGTATCGGCTCGAGTTCGCTAAGGGGTAAGATACTCATGGTAGAAGGTAGAGTGGAGTTCAGATAGAAATTATCCCCTCCTGCAAGCGATTTCTCGCTTCGTTCAAGCAATGCATCCCCCAGAGCAGTCATTGGTCCTAGCCCTCCCACATATCACTTGCGTAGAAGTCTTGTTTCGTCTTTCTACTCCACACAGTCCTGGCACGGACCATAGGTAACACACAGAAACTGATTCCCTTACCCTCTGTATTGGTACTCAAATTGTCTGGTCTAATATATATTTTTAACCATCGCCAATGTAGAGCAAATTTTTGCTGAAATCAACTAGAAGTATGATATCCTTAGATTGTTTAGTTCATTCAGTTCATTCACTATGTTTGCTGTATCAGATTTTAAATAATTCCACACCTATTTACCTAGTTCCTCGTTTCACACGTTTAGCATCCCACCACAACCGTGATACACGTTCACAGCATAACCTTGTTCTATCAATTCCATTCCATCAAACATCTCTCTACTCTACTTCCTTCACAATACATACAGCCCGTTCCTGGAATTCCTTGTCACAGGAAATCAGGAGCAGTTGGAGTCTAAACTCTTTTAAGCACACTCTACTTAGAAATGTTTTTAATGAACAGAACTAGACTCTTGCAAAAGTTTCTAAATAGGCCTAAATGACCAAGTTGTTATTTTTTTCTCCTCTCTCTTCTTCTTTTTTTCTCTTTTCTTTTTTCCCTTTAATCTTGATATATTACTTAATCATTTGTATTTGTATGCCATTTAGTACGACTTTGCTAATCAACATTTTATGTCTTGTAATCCACATGTATTCTCCTATTAGTATATTAACTCTATAATATATGTCAAGTGAATTAATCGTCGAATTTATCTGGAGCATTTTAGGTCTTATAAATTGTGTGTTTATGTGTGTATGTGTGTGAGTGTGTATATTCCCCTTATGTTATATAACTGATTCTGATTATGTGTAATTTTCTAGTTTATTTTATATATTATGTAACCGATCTTGACTATTTGTAATTTTATATTAAGTAACTAATCTTCACTATTTGTAATTTTCTACTATACTTTATGTAATTTCTAAGGTATCTTCTTTTGTGTTGTTTTATAATCTAATTTTGTATTTCATGTATATTATTTAAACCTGGTTGAGAGGAAGAGAAGGCCTCATGGCCTTAACTCTGCCAGGCAAAATAAACCTACTACTACTAAAAGCAGAGTTATAAAGTTCATAGCATCATTGCAAATATTGTTTGTTACAATTTTTCTCTAGTGATATGCATAAAAACGTCCCCAGTTAAAACAGAAACAAAGAATTTCCCACCATGTCGTACAAAGCTAAAATCTCATATTACACTATTCTAGTGCATACCCTTAAAGAGGGAAAACGAATTATAAAACTGTAATATGACTGGATGAAGGATAAAGCTGTTTTTTCGACGTTATCAACACTGAACATAAATTACAGCACTAGGTCGAAGGCGGAAAAAATTGCTAAGTCAATACATGGCGTTGACGCTACCATGATTGCAGCTATAATGAATGTATTACAACATTTACGAGTAATCACACGTCAGCAGTGTTCAATAATGCAAGCTACGTAAAACCAATATCAATTTTTGTCCTCATCATTATCATCATTATCCATGTGACATATTCTTTAGTTTGGATATTACTACAGAATACTGCATAATAATAATAATAATAATAATAATAATAATAATAATAATAATAATAATTTATTACTAGAACAAAGACGCATAATGTTTTCATATAAATATCACTCTAGCACTCTGCGGAAATCTCTCAGGGTGGTCCTCTCAAAATCAATACATTTAAGGAAATCTTGAGAAGGTTAGACTGAAAATTTAATTGTAGGTGCAGTGTAATTATCTAAGTTGTGTCATGTAATTAGTTGATATGCAATTAATGAAAGTGATATGTAATTACGTAAGTTGATAGTAGTTGGGTTTAGTAGTACTGGTAAGTTTACTTTTACTGACAGTAGGCGTTATTAGAGCATAATTTTTATTTATAGTCCCAGGTTTATTGCATTTATTTATAGCTAGAATTAAATTTACGTTTATTTTACTTTTTATTGCTGTAATTATTGTAATATTCTATATTTTATACCACTGCCACGGGGTGTATACCGAATTGCAGTGTTAATAAATACATTATTATTATTATTATTATTATTATTATTATTATTATTATTATTATTATTATTATTTACCACTTCTACCGGGAGTATGCCCAATTGCAGTGCTAATTCATACATTATTGTTATTATTATTATTATTATTATTATTATTATTATCATCATCATTTATCACTTCTACCGGGAGTATACCCAATTGCAGTGCTAATTCATACATTATTATTATTATTATTATTATTATTATTATTATTATTATTACTATTATTATTTATCACTTCTACCGGGAGTATACCCAATTGCAGTGCTAATTCATAAATTATTATTATTATTATTATTATTATTACTATTACTATTATTATTTATCACTTCTACCGGGAGTATGCCCAATTGCAGTGCTAATTCATACATTATTATTATTATTATTATTATTATTATTATTATTATTATTATTATTATTATTATTATTATCATTTATCACTTCTACCGGGAGTATACCCAATTGCTGTGCTAATTCATACATTATTATTATTATTATTATTATTATTACTATTATTATTTATCACTTCTACCGGGAGTATGTCCAATTGCAGTGCTAATTCATACATTATGATTATTATTATTATTATTATTATTATTATTATTATTATTATTATTATTATTATTATTATTATTATTTTTTATCACTTCTACCGGGAGTATGCTCAATTGCAGTGCTAATTCATACATTATTGTTGTTATTGTTATTATTATTATTATTATTATTATTATTATTATTATTATTATTATTATTATTATTATTATTATTATTATTATTAACATTTATCACTTCTACCGGGAGTATGCCCAATTGCAGTTCTAATTCATACATTATTATTATTATTATTATTATTATTATTATTATTATTATTATTATTATTATTATTATTATTATTACAATTTACATTATATTAATTCAGATCCGTTTAATGTATAGTTTGTTGTTTGGCTATTCTTATATTAAGCATATTCATTTCAACTTCATTCATTTGTGTTGTTTTGAGCTTTTCTGTATCATGTATTTTTTAGTTACCTATTCATTTTGTCATTATTGGTTATTTGTATTTGCCTCTAATTTTAATAATTATTTGTATGCACCCTTTTTGTTATCTACTCATTTTGTCATTATTGTTATTTGTATTTGTCTGTAATTTTAATAATTATTTGTAAGCAATATTTGGTTATTCCTTATACACTGTAAATCTTGTGCTGAACTGTTATTGGCCCCAGGCTGTTGTACAGCACAATAATAGTACATTATGCAACGAGCCTATATTGATAGTAATTAAGAAGCGAGTATGGATGTTTATGAAACGAGCGCAAGCGAGTTTCATAATTTTCATACGAGCTTCTTAATTACCATTATAGGCGAGTTTCATACGACTTTTATGCTCGACCATATTTATAACTTGAAATTACCGGTATTCAGATGTATACATTTTATTTGTACCTGACAAGATCGGAAGTGACCTTGTTCTAGGTCGTGAATTGTGAGATGTGCGCAGACGCGAAAGTATTCATTTTTTCCGAGGAACAATATTGTCATTGACCTTGTGTAATCCCGTTAAACTTGGTATAACTTTGATTATTGAATTCGACATTGAAAAACGAGATGACAAATTGAATTTATTTGAATATTTTTACAATTAACGCTAATTATTATAATAACAGAACATAACCTTCTGCGACAGTATTGGATTTCCAGCCTCTGTGACTTTTCGCTAATTCTCTTTCGATTGCATATCCGAGAATAATCGATACTTGCGGTTTTATAACGGTACAAAGCTGACTCGTTATTGGCTGAACACCTGTAAGCTGAGTTGCCATTGGCTGAAAACACCTGAACTTTAATGAGTAGGTGTACTTTAATGACACGCTTTCAAGGACTGCTACCAGGTGTATAATTACTACATTTCGGAATGGTCGAGCATAAATATATGTAAATAAATACATAAATAAATTATTATTGTTATTATTATTATTATTATTATTATTATTATTATTATTATTATTATTCGCGAAATACCCTTTTTCATACATAACGCGAGTTTTCATCTCTTTGGCTAATTCAGTCGCGTTACTAGCTCGGAAATTTCGACAGGAACTCTTGTGACATTAGCTATGGTACTAATAGAATTAAGCAAGTCTGTGAAACGTACTTTCCGACTTTCCTCTTGCTCACAGCATGTGAAGTACGAAACACTCCGTCTTGAATAAATGATTATATGTGTAAGGGAATGACGCATAAATACTTCTGAAGTATTTTACTTAAAAGTATTGTTTGAGTTCGGAGGAATCGCTTCAAGTCACGGGGTATTGCTGTTAAACATTCGGTACAAACATCTGGGCGAAATCCTGTCTGTTCCTAACATCGCAAAACTTTCACATTCACTCTAAATCGATTCCAACGAAAAGTTGCTCAACTATTCGTCTAGTTGGAGCATTCCAAGCCGACATCTGCTAAACAACATGTCAGAAACTGCGAACACCGCTTTCAGTACAGGGAGGGCTCTTACTGTCGAGACGCAGTCCATAAAGCCTACACTGTACTTCGTAGAAACCATTTCCAGGTATCATGTCAAGTAGTCATTTGTGAAAACGCATCATGTCATATCACAGCATCAGAGAGCCGTTCGCTGAATTACCATTAGATTGACTCAACATTTCTTTAGCATATAGCATTTTACTAAACACCAGTTCAAAGAGTAATAAACACATATACGGGAATGATGCGATAAAAGAACTTAAATGGGAAACATTGCAAAACAGACGTAATAATAATAATAATAATAATAATAATAATAATAATAATAATAATAATAATAATAATAATAATAATAATAATAATAATGCTTACTTACAAATGGCTTTTAAGGAACCCGAAGGTTCATTGCCGCCCTCACATAAGCCCGCCATCGGTCCCTATCCTGCGCAAGATTAATCCAGTCTCTATCATCATATCCCACCTCCCTCAAATCCATTTTAATATTATCCTCCCACCTATGTCTCGGCCTCCCGAAAGGTCTTTTTCCCTCCGGTCTCCCAACTAACACTCTATATGCATTTCTGGATTCGCCCATACGTGCTACATGCCCTGTCCATCTCAATCGTCTGGATTTAATGTGCCTAATTATGTCAGGTGAAGAATACAATGCGTGCAGTTCTGCGTTGTGTAACTTTCTCCATTCTCCTGTAACTTCATCCCGCTTAGCCCCAAATATTTTCCTAAGCACCTTATTCTCAAACACCCTTAACCTATGTTCCTCTCGCAGAGTGAGAGTCCAAGTTTCACAACCATACAGAACATCCGGTAATACAACTGTTTTACAAATTCTAACTTTCAGATTTTTTGACAGCAGACTAGAAGACAAAATCTTCTCAACCGAATAATAACAGGCATTTCCCATATTTATTCTGTGTTTAATTTCCTCCCCGATGTCATTTATATTTGTTACTGATGCTCCAAAGTTATTTGAATTTTTCTATCTTTTCGAAGGATAAATTTCTAATTATTATATTTTATTTCCATTTCGAATAATATTCTGATCACGAGACATATACTATCTCTTTACTTGCTTCAAGTAAAATTCCCGTGTTTTCCCTGATAGTTTGTGAATTTTCTCCTAACATATTCATGTCATCCGCATATTACAAGAAGCAGTAACCCGTTGAATTCCAAACCCTCTCTGCTATCCTGAACTTTCCTAATGGCATATTCTAGAGCGAAGTTAAAATGTAAAGGCGATAGTGCACCTCCCTGCTTTAGCCTACAGTGAGAAATTAATCATTGAAGTATATTCCTCCTCTTGTTTGTGACTTAATGGTAACTTTGTACATCGAAAATTGATTACACATTGATTAACTGCACAACACGGAATTCTTCAAGATAACAATGAAATATCACACTATAAACCTGTGTTCCTACGCAAGTCTTGCGTTGTACAGTCTCTCCGCAGGAGTAAATATGGCCGCCGCGTCGGCATTTGTCGGATCAAAAGAATGCGGTACTCTCCAATATACACTGCTCTGGTAGAAACGATCATGATTTTAAAATCAAATGTAGGAAACAGAAAACGGATGTAGGTAAATTCTCATTTTTAAATAGAACTATAGTGGACTCTCCTAAGTTCGACTAAACAGAATTGAAAGTTCAGTCCAATAAGGGTAGTGGGTGTGGCAGGTGAAATGAATACAAATTCTTATTGGTTATCCATCAACGAATTTAGTACTGTACTTGCATTTCCTGCCCGCTCCGAGACTTGTGTATGCTCTTCTAGTACCACAGTGGGTTTCGACAGTTCCGTCTCACAAACGGCAAATTCTCTAATAGAAAAAGAAGAGTTAATTAATTTAAAATCAGTGATTAAATATGGATGTCCTAATCAATAAAATATTCTGTTTTCGTTTAACAAAAGTATCATTACAAGACACAGAACCAATTCCCATTCAAATGGCAAACCGATTTCTTAGTGCCCGTATAGGGGCGTGTCTAATTCTCCTATGTAGAATGTCGAACTTATTTTCTGTCGAACTTAAGAGCTCCCACTGTAAAATTATTGGAATGACCTACCTGCAGCGGTGTTTGAGGACTGTCCTTCCTTAAGGAGATTCAAAAGTAACTTAAAAAGTTGTGCACAATGTGTAAATTTAAAAAAAAAGATACGCTACATTACTTAAGGTGACATGTATTTACTTAGCCTGACGAGTTATTACCTTGGTTTGTATTGTAAGTTAGGTTAAAATAGCTTGTAAGAAGGTCTTAGACTAGTAATTTTTAGTTTAATGTAGTTCTGCTTATAAGTATGAATAAGGGTGTAATTATTTGTCGTATATGAGCTGTTGTATCAGTGAAGAGTGGTGAGTCAGTGAAGTTACGGTTTACAATGACAGTGAATAGTTTCGATCAGTGATAATTTATAATGTCAATGATACGTGTTCTATAGTGTCAGTGAAATGTGTTCTATAGTGTCAGTGAAATGTGTTCTAAAGTGTCAGTGAAATTTGTCATAGTGCCAGTGCAGTGAGTGAGATGAGAGTGAAGTGAAAAATTATAACTACCAATGTGAAACTTATGTAGGGCCTATACATATGTAGGTTGTAATGAAAAATTAGATTCACTTATTAATTAGGTTATTTTATGTATTATTATTAATTGTGATTATTGTGTATTAATTAAGTTACCACTCTCACTTTGAGAGAGGAACATAGGTTAAGGGTGTTTGAGAATAAGATGCTTAGGAAAATATTTGGCTCTAAGAGGGATGAAGTTACAGGAGAATGGAGAAAGTTACACAACACAAAACTGCACGCATTGTATTCTTCACCTGACATAATTAGGAACATTAGATCCAGACGTTTGAGATGGGCAGGGCATGTAGCACGTATGGGCGAACCCAGAAATGCATATAGAGTGTTAGTTGGGAGGCTGGAGGGAAAAAGACCTTTAGGGAGGCCGAGACGTAGATGGGAAGATAATATTAAAATGGATTTGAGAGAGGAGGGATATGATGATAGAGAATGGATTAATCTTGTTCAGGATAGGGACCAATGGGGGGCTTATGTGAGGGCGGCAATGAACCTCCGGGTTCCTTTAAAGCCAGTAAGTAAGTAAGTAAGTAAGTAAGTAAATAAGTAAGTAAGTAAATAAGTAAGTAAGTAAGTAAATAAGTAAGTAATTATGTAAGTAAGTAAGTTACCACTGACACCGAAAGTTTGCCGGCTTGCAATGTAAATAAATACATACCTACATACATAATGTAATTTTTTAATGAAGTCCATTATTTTCTTCATCTGTGTCCACTTACACCATCCTTTGGAATTAAAAAAAATCTTGCAAAATCATTTGAACTAGGTACATAAAAATTACTAAAATGCAGATCACGCAGTGAATTTTTCTACTATCGACTGAATAACTCGCAATAGGAAAATTCAGTGCTTGGGATATCAAGCTATAAGCCATAAAACCTCAGTGACTTTCTATTTATTGAATCTTAGAATATATCGTCGTTGTTCCTGCAATAACTCCTATGTGCAAAATATACAATTTTTCAGTAGGAGGAAAAACATATTTATTCATTCTATGGCAACCGTACATTGGATGTGAATTCTTACATTTTCGAAAGAAAGAAAGAAAGAAAGAAAGAAAGAAAGAAAGAAAGAAAGAAAGAAAGAAAGAAAGAAAGAAAGAAAGAAAGAAAGAAAGAAAGAAAGAAAGGAAGAAAGAAAGAAAGAAAGAAAGAAAGAAAGAAAGAAAAAGAAAGAAAGAAAGAAAGAAAGAAAGAAAGAAATATAATTACATATAGGAGGTTTTATTATTTGCTGTGTCACTATTTAAGTTATTTAAAAGAGCAAAAATCTGAAAATCGATAAATATGTCACATAGGAGTTATTGCAAGAACAACGACGATATGAACGTGATCAACGGATTTGAGTGTTTTCATGCTTAGAAATAACTCTCTTTCGGTTAATTAAATATAAAACACAGCTGTTGAAAATATAGTTTTTCATAAAGATTCGACCATATAGAATAAATTGGAAGTGAAGTGTATCTTCAAAATTCTACCAAACGCATAACATAGTTTTCTACCCACAGTGGTTTTGTCGAACCATGAATTAGCAAAACTGCTTTAAGTAAAAACGTTTAAACAAGCTTAGGGGAGAGTTGGGTAGTATCGGACATTGGGTAATATCGGACAGTGAGTTTCTTTCATCTACCACCAGATGACAGTACCTGAATGACATGGTTACGTTTCTGTTATGTCGCATACAGAAACGTAACCATGTTATCCAGGTTCTACCGTCTGGTGGTAGATGAAAGAAACGCATTGTCCGATATTACCCGATCTCCGATACTACCCACCTCTCCCCTAAACATATTTTTTTTCAATGATTAATATAGGAATACCGCACACTCATCTAGAATGACTAAAAAAACGCTGTACAGCATGTTTCAGCGGGTTCAAACATAATTGAACTAAAATAAATAAAAAAGTACAATACGATAACGCAAGTTGAAACATGATTGAGCAAAAAGCTAAAGCAATAAACACAGTACAGCAAGTTTCAGCAGAGCGGGGACTTCTCCTAGGACGAACACTAACCACAGTTCGAAAGCAAAACATCCGTAAAGATTTGTGGCATTTTTATGCTTTATATCTAGTTTTTTATGGCGGAGATATCTCTTATTTCGCTGAAAAAATCACTCTTGGGTGCGTTAGATTTGTAGCTACAAATCCTACCGCTTGATCTACAGCAAAGGACAAGCTGTATACGCGTGTGAATTTTTGTATTTCAAAATGATAGCTATAAAAACGACACTAATGAGAATATTTAGACATAAAAGGGATTAACTAACAGAGGGGGAGGAAACTAAGTTCGCAGTAGTAAAGTTTATGATTACTGTTAATAAATCAGGAGGGTTTAAAACATGTGTGATGTACTGCGTCAGGGGGAGGGGGAAGGAATTCGTAGTTTCGATTGAATGCGAGGGTTCGCAGCAGGGAGGCAACAATACATTACAACCGGTATTAAACTTGTATGCAGTACAACAGGCACCGTTAACTGGTTGCCCCTATTGCGCCCCCTTGTTTGCTCAGCGCCTGCTTGCTAGAAAACCAGGAGAGAGGGAAGCATACTCGTAGGAGAGCACATGTTACAGCAGTGGCAATCACATGGCGGGATACTCATAGATTTACAAAGACCGACATTATTTTTTTTTTCGGAATATGTCTCTCTCGTGTTAAATTCTATCGTACCTCGTTAACATGTTTCGGCCAGTTATGAGCCTTCTTCAGAACTGGTTGTTGCTGGTCTTGGCGCCTTTTTTGTTTTGTTTTTTTTTTGTGGGGGTGTGTTTGTGTAGTGTAATGTGGAGCCAAAGAGTGTGTGTGTTCTGAAATTGAGTTGTGTGTTGAGAACTTCATTTGGATGTGTTTTTGTGTGTCTGTATGTTTCGTATTGTTCTAGTGTGTTTAGTTTCTGGCTTTTTGGTTGAATGTGTAGAATTTCCATGTTTGTGTTGATGTCTCTGTAGGTGTGATTAGCATTTGTGACGTGTTCTGCATATGTGGATGTGTTTTGTAATTTTGTTATGGCTGTGATGTGTTATTTGTAACGTGTTTGAAATTATCTCCCTGTCTGTCCTATGTAGAAGTTGTTGCAGGTGTTACATTTGAGTTTCTATACGCCTGTGTGGTTGTATTTGTTTTTTGTGTTGTTTGTGTGTTGAGATGTTTTTGTAGAGTGTTATTTGTTCTGTATGCGATGTTGTAATTTAATTTCTTGAATGAGGTAGCAATCGTGTGTGTTCTTCTTTTCGTATGTTAGTGTGATGTATTTTTTGTGTTCTTGTGTTTGTGTTGTATTCTTATCTTTTTTTGTGATTATGTTTTGTGTTTCGTATTATGTTGTCTATTATGTTGGGATTGTATCCGTTTTCTTGTGCTATGTATTTGATTGTGTATGTTGAGTAGTCTGTGTACCATTGTTCGGAATGCAGCTTGTTTGTGTTGTGTGGGGTGGTTGGATGTGTTGTGTATGTGTGTTGTTGTTGTTGTTGTTGTTGTTGTTGTGAGTTTTCTGTAGACTTTGAATGTGTGTTTGTTGTCCACTTTTGTTATTGTGATGTCTAGAAAATTTATGGATTTGTTGTTTTCAATTTATAATGTGTAATGTAGCTTTGGGTGTATTTTGTTTATGTGTTGATGTAGGTTTTGGATCTGTCTTTTGTTTCCTTTGTATAGTATTAGTATGTCATCTACGTATTGTGCCAATATATGATGGTGTCTGATTGTTTGTTGTTGTCTTTGTTTAGTAAGTATGTCTGTTCTATGTGGTGTATGAATATTTCTGCTAGTATGCTGGAAATGGATGATCCCATGGGTAGGCCTTCGGTTTGAGTGTAATATTTGTTATTTTATGTATTTTTTTTCAGAGTTTGAAGTTATGAATAGTTTTGGCTGTTGAATTCGCTGTATAGTTTCAAGCTAGTCTATCTTGCAAAACTGTTTCACAGTAATCTGGAGAATTTTACAAACAAATTTATTTTCTAGCCAGTATGTCTATGCAGTGTACAGGACTATATTTTTTTAAGTATGTGTCCAAGACTAACCTAAATAAATTTAGTGTCAAACAGTAACTATTTTTCCATTACTTTTCGAGTACTCTGTTATATGGACATAGAACTATTGTGTTGTTACACATTATTTTTAGGATGAGTATTGAATTAATATTTGAGGAGAAAAATTCGCTCCGGCGCCGCGGATCGAACCCCGGTACTTGGTTCTACGTACCAAGCGCTCTGACCACTGAGCTACGCCGAAGTTAATCCACAGCACCGGACCGAACCCTCCTCCTTCAATGTTTCCCTTTGTAGCCTGATTCCAAGTTAGGCATATATGTTGACGTATATGTCCAATGTCAACTGCCATTATACTAGGAGCGCACTCAGCTGAGTGACTTGTTTGGCCGGGATTCCGCAGTTACGTGCACAGTAATCTGAACAAATATATGCACTGCAGCTATGAAAATATTATAGATTTATTAATTTGTCCTACAGAATAATATCTGTAATATTGACAATTAATATTTGAGGAGTCTGGCCACAAAAGGGAAACATTGAAGGAGGGTGTTCGGTCCGATGCTGTGGATTGAATTCGCCGTAGCTCAGTGGTCAGAGCGCTTGGTACGTAGAACCAAGGACCCGGGTTCGATCCCCGGCGCCGGAGAGAATTTTTCTCCTCAAATATTAATTGTCAATATTACAGATATTATTCTGTAGGACAAATTAATAAATCTATAATAAGGTAGGTGTCCCTGATATGGCCATGCAAAGGTTTGAGAATTTTTCTGGCCGCCATTTTGAAAAAAATGTAAACCACTTTTTTCTTACTCGTTCTCAGTCTAATGGACTTTCTTAAAACAATTTCCTTTCCCCATAAAAATAGCTTTAATTGTCCAAAAAGTCCCAAATTCCAAAAGTCTACCTAGTGGCCATATCAGGAACATGTTCACATGATATGGCCACCCTTGTTCCATGTTCAACAAATCGTGATTGTTTTCAGTTTGATAGCGCAGTTGTGCTAAAATTAAATCATTTTTGTGTAAAATGAATAAACATTACACTTAATAATCTTTTTTATAATTCAAAAGTGTAGTCAAAACAGGTTTTTCCATAAACAAATTACGTTGTTTTTCTTAAAATACAACATTTTTGCGTAATCCCAGCTATAAGGCATATAAATTTTCAGGTGAAAAAATAAAAGTGAAATGAACTTGATATGGCCATGGTGCATTTGATATGGCCATATCAGGAGCAGATAAGCTTTCACGAAAATCGTTTGATTATGAACAACTCGTAAAAGATACGCCATCAACTACAACACCAATCAACAGAATATTAAAAACTGAATGGAGTACTATGGTTTTCATGAAACAAGTCTTTGAAAAACATGCATAAAACAAAGGAGACTTACCAGAGAAAAATATGAAGAGGTCACATGAAAACCGCAAAACAGGCAACTGACGCCATATTGCTCAACCTGACTGAATGGAAAACGATCAAATGATATATCAGGATGCCCTTTCACTGGATGCTGCTGCAATTTATTGGAGTTTTTGATTAACTCACAATAGGGGGGTGGCCATATCAGGAACATGGCCATAACAGGAGCACCCACCTTATGATTATTGAATGTCACGTGTAGCGTTCCCAGAAAACAGACTTGTACGAGCTGATTGTAAAAATAAACAGTGGTGTACAGATACACGGACGGACAAATAGACAGACAAATAAATAGATTGTCGAAAGGAATTTGTCCGTATCAGGAATAATGAAATCGTACACATCCGAAGAACTTCTTTCAAATTGAAAATAAAGTCAAGATATTACTTTTATTACACACAGCGAGATTAGATTCAGACGGTCTCTCAGTTTTTCAAATGTTTCTAACTAAAATAAATTGTTGTGTGTTTCCCGAGCTCTTCACAGTACGTTGCTATTTGGGTCAGAGCATGGATACGCAGAAATAGAAAGGTGAGGAGAAAATTACATCGGCCCCATAAAAACTTATATCAAGAGATCTTATTAACTTATTTTCGTCTCATCTTCTCTTCCTGAGTATGCTTGACTCGGAACCATGTAACAGCATACTAAAACTTTACATAGAATTTTAAGAAAGTTTCTTTCCTCAACTATTTAATTTAAATTTCATTTTACTGTGCTATATATTCAAAGAGTTCCAGTACATTCTGGAGCTCGAAATCTGTTCTTGGAAGAAAATAACAATATTCATCTACCATTCTGCATATAGCGTCCCAGTTTTCCGTGAATAACATTTATTTCAGCTAGCATGATTCAAGTAAATTAACCCTAATTATTTAGTAGGGGAATATGTACGTGACATAAAAATAAAGGTACAGAAGTAACATTTTTCTTAAAAATACAAGTTTCGGATATATCGTGTTACATGTCAGAAAAATTACACTGTATTGCGTACAAGTAAGAAATAAAATGTCACTGCGTTGTCGGTCTGCCACGCAGGCTGTTTTAGGTTCGAGTTCCAGCTAGACTTCGGATCCTTCGTCAAAAAACCTACTGGGTGTTCATTTCAAAGTGTGTCATGACGTCACTGTTGTGAGTCAGCGATTTGAAGCGAGTTTCAGCTTTTATGTCAGAGAAGTTGCCTATTAATCAAGGCGTTCAATCTGAACTTGAGAACGTGTACGGTATAACTTGAACGTCGTAGCAACGTCTTTCGAACTGTGTTTTGCGCGGGCAAGTCTTACGCAGGGTATTTGTTATCATCGGTTGCGTACGGCAACATTCCACAACACAAATCAAATGCTCCGTGTCCATGTTGACCGTTCAAATTAATGTCAACATATACTGTACGTAAGTAATCGTCTTAACCCTCTTCCCATATCCCGACGCGACAGTAAGAAAAAAACTCTCCTCAGTAGATGTTTCGAAACAGTTCACATTCCTGCCACTACCGGCGTCACCGTACGTATCCTTAAGTACGCTTCAGAATGAACGCCGTACTTTCTAGGCAACTTCTCTGGCACATAGGTAATACGCCTGTGCGAAAATGTAGGAAGATTGAATTGTCTAGGCTCATCGACTAGCCATATGACGGCATACAGCGAGCCATGACACACTTTGAACTGAACACTCAGTATAGGCCTAGGCCTAGTAACACTTTTGATAAACAAAATCTTAGTTGCTCTTTTATCAGAATCTTTCATTTCCCCAATATGGGCATTGATATTTTTCACGATTCCATTACAATTTGAACAGCATTTCTCCGTTCTTCGGCCGAGGATATGCGAAAGAGGCTAGCACAGGGGGCATATAGATTTGCCAGCATGAGCTCGGGATACACAGCGTGTCTTAGCACGATCGACTGTAATCGGTAAGAATCTTCATACCTTGGGGATTAGGCCTATAGTTACTTGCCACCATAGGTTGACATCCGCTCAAGAGCTCCCCCTTGCCTCAATTCACACAAAAATGAAATACACTGTATAGATGGCACAAAGAATCGAAATGTCTCTCAGTGCGAAAAAAAATAGCACCACAAAAGTACCGTCTGCTTCGGAAAAAAAAAATGCAATTTCACCAGTTTCTGAATTCTGTCAAAGTGTTGAAATATTACTGTGTCATATGCCACTGACTGAAATCAATAATTATTGCATACAATGGATATATATTTATTTACTTACAAATGGCTCCCACAGAACCCGGAGGTTCATTGCCGCCCCACATAAGCCCACTATTGGTCCCTATCCTGAGCAATATTAATCCAGTCCCTACCATCATATCCTAACTTCCTCAAATCCATCTATGTTTCGGCCTCCCCAAAAGTCTCTTTCCCTCAGGTCTTTCAACTAACACTTTATACGCATTTCTGGATTCGCCCATACATGATACTTGCCCTGTCCATCTCAAACGTCTGGATGTAATATTCTTAATGTTAGGTGAAAAATACAATGCGTGCAGTTCTACGTTGTGTAACTTTCTCCATTATCCTGTAACTTCACCTCTCTATGCCGCAAGTATTTTCCTAAACACCTTATTCTCGAACATCCTTAACGTCTCTTTCTCTCTCAAAGTGAGAGTCCAAGCTTCACAACCATACAGAACAATAGGAAATATAACTGCTTTATAAATTCTAACTTCTAGTTTTTTTTTAAAGTAGACTAGACGACAAAAATTTCTCAACCGAATATAATAGCAGGCATTTCCCATATTTAATCTGCGCTTAATTTCCTCTCGAGTTCCATTTATATTTGAAGAGTTCGCGGGGAAAACGACGAATGTCACATTTCTGTTAAGGATTAGATAATGATCTAATTGAGTCTATAACTGCAAGATGTAGTGCTGTTTCTATAGAAAATAAAGGAAAGGATTACTGTATTCGTGGTGCTAATTCTCCTTTTTACCATTTTTTATAAGAACAACTTTAAATTTCGTAGTGATCCATGAATTAGATAATGATATTACTTACTTACAAATGGCTTGACATTAACCTTAACAAAACTGTGACATTAATCGTTTTCCCGCGAACTCTTCATTTGTTATTACTGCTCCAAGATATTTGAATTTTTCTACCAGCATAACGAATAAATTTCCAATTTTTATATATCCATTTCGTACAAAGTTCTGGTCACGAGAAATGATCATATACTTTGTTTCTTCGAGATTTAGTTCCATACCTATCTCATTACTTGCTTCAAGCAAAATTCCTGCGTTTTTCCTATTTGTTTGTGGATTTTCTCTAATGAATATATAGCTTCACAAAATGATCTATCATTCACGTATTTGGGACAAGTACAAGGACAAATAAATCTATATATATAATTTGAACTGGTAATGGAAATTACGGGAAAACGGCTGAACGGATTTTAATAAATGGCCCCTCATTTTGAAGCTTGGAACCCAAAGTTTTTCGGAAAAGTAGTAGTTTTCAGTGAAATGTCAATTTTCCGACATAATTTTCCTATTTTCCAAAATCCATCTGTTGTCAGTTTTAAGAACTAATTTTATCGAATCACGGCAGACTTGATTGAATTTCAGAACAAAACACAAACTACAATAAACAATAGGCTATTACACGAAGGCCAAATATTCAAATCTACGAAACTTGAGGTGGTTTGATGACATTATTATCATTAGAAATTAAATATCTATTTTTCATTAATTGTACATAATATTGATGCTATATTGATGACATGAAAGTGAAACGTTTTGAGGTTATGTAAGTAAATGTAGAGAATATCTTAATTTAGATCTTCATTTCTATAATTTACTGAGTGGCTGCTATATATAACTACAAAACTTAAGTAAGATAATAATATTGTTATTAAAAATCAAATATTTTTATTCTTATTAGCCCAGTGGGGTTGGGTCTTTTTCATATACTTAATGGCGGTGTAGTGTAGATATTGATATGTGTCATTGTCTTCAGTATTGGCTCGAGAGAGCGCAAAAATTACAGTTCCTAAGGAAAGATCAAAAGGTATTACTTACTGATAAAATAAGAGGCCTAGAAAATTTTGTAGTCTCCAGATCATTTCAGCAAGATCTCTTAGTAGGATAAAATGATTTTACGCTCTACATTTCAAGTTCTACATGCAGCAGCTATGCGAAAATGCTATTGTTCGAAAGCTTAGGAAACCTAACTTTTTTTTAACTTTTGCCTACAATTCACAATGACCTGAAATAGCTACTGCTATCGTCCTGACAATGATACTTGCGTTTTCGCGTTGAAACTCAAAAACTGAAGTTGGATAGGTTCAAGAGAAAGTATTTGGCCTAAAAAAATCCATTCAGAGGGAGTATGTTTCATTATTATGAAAGCAAATAACTATTAAAAAGACAAGTATTCTTCATTGAAAATAAATCTGAAAAATTTTTATTCGAACGTCTAACGAACTTAGTTTGCAGCAGCATTTGCTGCACAAGCCACTAGTATGTGTATAAATATTACTTTGTAGTAGCGGTTGTTCTGTAAGTGAGTAAAATATTGTATAATATGATAGGGAACTATAAGAACGGCATATGTAACCGCCACGAATTCAACACTATAAACCTGAATTTTTATAAAAAATAATGCATTTTTGACAAAATGATATAAACATGAATATTATCAACTTCTGCAAAGCCTATATATTTCACTGAAACTTTCTGTTAGGCCTATACGCATTTAGCTGAGGTACATATGCAAAACATTTGAAAACAATTGAACCAGAACTATAGAAAATGTCAAATTCAGTCCCGGTGTCCCGTAAGTTCCAAATAAAATTCTGACCTTACTGAAGTTTTATAAAACTGACCTGAGTTAGAAACTGCTGACAAAGTTCCTGTTCTTTATAATTGGAAATCTAATCATCTGCTCAGATAAAAATCAGTAGCAATTACATTAACAGCTGAAAGGTGTATCTGTAATGCAATAAAGAAGATGAGAAAAGAGTGAATGTGTACTTACTGAGCACGGTGAGGTTGACTTTGGTGTTCCTTGTCGGCGACTTTTTGAAGTCGACCCGACACCTGTATATTCCGCCATCGGACTCTCTCACGCTCTCCACCGTCAACTTGGCGGGGCTTTCCGTATACCGGAAGAACGCTCTTCCTCCCAGAGCCTGTTCGTCTGCCCAGTGCTTCGCCTGCTCGAAAGATTTCCCCCGGGAATCGAAGCTGCAACATAGCATAAGGTTCAGAAGAGATATCGGTCGTGTGTCAATGTGGACTCTAGAGGTACATCTCTTACTCTACTCTAACTTGTTTTTCCTTTTTCTACATCCTCTCTTTTTCCCAAACTCCCAAATGATACATCAAAAAACGAGACCCCATATTGAAGCTGATAAAATAGAAATACTGTATCACATAACAGACTCTTATAGTCTCGGTGGAAGATATATAATCACAACTTCTATTCTTCATTTTCCAACCCACTGGTTTATAAACTGAACTTCGTCCAGTCCGCGGTCTTCAAACAACAATTCATTTTCTGGTTAAATTTTCTTTACATGTAAGAATCTTTGTAAGAGAGGTCTTTAATTAAAAAGTACCCTAAGAAATCTATGACAGTCTATATGAAAAGTAATGTACCATATACAGAGTGGAAGTACTGTAAATTTATGTAGGGTAAGAGAAGGTATTAACGCCGTGCAGGTTATAACGTCATCTAATATTTTATAATTAACTAGCCGTACCCGTGCGCTCCGCTGCACCCGTTAGAAATAAATATAAAGTAATTACATAATTAAAATAGGACATTTGATCTAGGGAACATTCGTGTTTGATAGAAGGATAAATCGTTTATTACGTTACTTAATTTAAATTGTATTAAAAAATTAAAATGCGATCATTTTGACACAGAGACCACTCATTTGGTCATAAAATACAGGAAACGAATGCCTATCAAGTTTTCTGTGCATAAGAAGCTATTTTAATCTTACCTGTCCTCGATTCACTCAGACGTTACTGTAATAACATTATAGCATTATGTCCATCTAGAGAAACTACACTTTCCAATGGTGAATTAATAATTAATTATACAAATCGGTTAATTTAGCTTCCGATATTACTTCATACAAACACAGAAACATTCTCTGTAGGCTGTGTTTCATAGCTTTCGATTGTTGTTGTCCGAGACCCCTTATAGACGAAGTCATTTGTTTTTTATTTCGTTACACCGCCTTAGATGGCGTTGTTATTGTAATTTTGAAACTCATTTATCTAATTAAATATCAGTCCTATCAAAAATTTTCATGGAATAAAACTTATCGGAAATTATTTTTAAAGAAACGTTTGTTATGCAATATTTTTCATGAAAATTAATAAGAAGGGAGATATTTCGATTTATTTAATTCAAGCCCCCTTACAACCCCCTTTTAAATAAAGTATTTTGAATGCCATATAGCCTAAATTCTAAGTTACAACGAACTTAATTTATATTCCAATTTTAATATAAATCGGTTCAGCCATTGTCACGTGAAAAGGTAACAAACATACAGACAGACAGACAGACAGACATACAAACAAAAATAAAAAAAAGCGATTTTCGGTTTCAGGACGGTTAATTATATATGTTAGGACCAATTATTTCTGGAAAATCGAAAATTACCAGAAAAATTTCGGCTACAGATTTATTATTAGTATAGATTAGGCGTACGTGAAAATCTGCGTTGGCAGAGAAATGTGGTGTTCAGAGGAATCTTTCTTAAACATCTGGAACCAACAATGAAACTGATTTGTCTTCAGTGTGAGTTTAACAATCTTTGAGTGAAGAAGTTCGCGTTTGAGCTGATCGTTCAGCAGCGTGAATATTGTATTCTGCATAAAGTAAGTACAAATAATTTAATTTGAAATGTAGTGAAAGATAAAATGTTATGAAAACTTTGTTTATATGTGTTTTTAAGGTTAGTGGAGTGATGTTGTGTTAAAATGTATAATATTACATTAATGTAATTATTAATTTAAAATAGAATTTGCGACTGCAGGTAACAACGCCATCTCGCTGCGTGAATAAATTTTGATTTAGTATGTAATAATTTGCTGATGATATGGCACTGTTAGCAGAAAAGGAGATGATACTACGGGATATGCTACTGGAGCTAAATGAATGCTGAGAGTAGTATGGAATGAAGATAAATGCCAACAAGACGAAAACCATGGTCATAGGAAGAAAAGTAAAGAAGGCAAACCTGCAAATTCTAAATGAGACATAGAGCAGGTGGACAGCTTCAAATACTTGGGGTGTACTAGAAGCAGTAACATGAGCTGCTGCCAGGAAGTCAAAAGGCGAATAGCAATGGCAAAGGAAGCTTTTAATAGAAAAAGGAGCATCTTCTGCGCATCTCTGGAGAAAGTGAAGTGAAGTGCTTTGTGTGGAGTGCAGCACTTTATGGGGCAGAAACATGGACATTACGACGAATTGAAGAGAAGCGAATAGAAGCATTTTAAATGTGGATATGGAGAAGGATGGAACGTGTGAAATGGACAGACAGAGTAAAAAACGAAGCTGTGTTGGAGAGAGTGGATGAAGAAAGAATGATGCTGAAACTGATCAAAAAGAAGAAAATGAATTGGCTAGGTCATTGGTTGAGAAGAAACTGCTTACTGAAGGATGCACTGGAAGGAATGGTGAACAGGAGAAGAGTTCGGGAAGAAGAAGATATCAGACGATAGACGACATTAAGATATAAGGATCATATGCGGAAACTAAGACTGGAAAAAGTGGAGAATGCTGGGTTTGCAGTAAAAGACCAGCCCTTGGGCAGAGCACTATGAATGAATAAATCTTTAAAAGTCAACTGATAATCATACTGGCTGCTTATTTTGATGCTGAGCAATTATATATTGAATATTCAGAAAATGTAGTATCTCAACGTAGCAAGGTAACACGGAATGATGATTTCTATACTATGCATGATACTCAATTTGTGACAGAATATAGATTTTCAAAATAAGTAGGCCTAAAAATTTTGCAAGGACTTGAAACCAAACTTGAATATCCTACAAACAGAAATAGGTCACTTACTCCAATTCAGCACCTACTATTACCTCTAGATTCTATGCTACTGGCTCTTTTCAACTAACTATAGTCGATATCAATAGTGTTTCAAAATGCACAGTGAGTAAATATATCGAAAAGGTTTTAGCAGCAATGGCTTCTTTGAGATGACATTACATAGAATTTTCACATGGGCCTGAAGCAGAAAGAGTGGTTACAGAATATTATATGATAAGGAATTTCCCTTGCATTTTGGGTACAGATGACTACACACACATCTCTCTATTGTCACCATGTGGTCGTAATGCTGACATTTTTCGAAACAAAAAGTCATAATTTAGTAATAGAAATATAACCTTACCTTGTAATCATTATTAATCAATAGTATTCACCTACAATTTCCATTTTTCAACTTTTTGTTTATGAAACATGGCCTACTGTAACAGGTTATGATTTTACACATGTTTCATGACTTACTTTATTATACAGATTTCAAAGAATAATTTCAGCCAATCAAAATTACCTTGCACGTGCAAAATCATTACCAACTGCTATTGAGTAGTTAAAATAGCGTTAAAAACTGTTACAGTTAAGTGTTGGTTCTTTTAAACAAAATTATATTGAAGAAATGGAAAATAAAATCAACGAAACGTTAAAAATAAACAGGTTGTTACTCGTAATTCAACATTAGTTAAGACAAATTATACAATACTTGGAGAAACTGAGTATAAGAATTGTCTTTGACTCGGCTGCGTATTTATTTATTTCTTTATTTTATTTTATTTAGTTAACTTAATTTATTTAATTAATTTATTCATTCATTCATTCATTCATTTATTTATTTATTTATTTATTTATTTATTTATTTATTTATTTATTTATTTATTTATTTATTTATTTATTTATTGTGGTGTAGTAGGCCTTCTCTTCCACAACACCAGGAATACAAATACAATATTAGAAATAAACAGAGAAAAAAATACACTATGTACAAAGTAAAGCCACACAAAAATATACACAGATTGCAGTCGCACAAACTTTAAATGAGTGATTAAGTATCATAATTAATTGTATCCTAACTAATTAACTAACATAAACAAGAAACTTGTAATTTTAATCTAAATTAAAAAAGAAGAAGAAAAAAACACAAATCAATACTTCTAGCAATATCTAAAAACATATGACATTGGATAGCGACTACAAGGGACACCCTTCGTTAGCTGTCACACTCCTAGAACTATTTTGGGAATAAGTAACATCAGCAAATCAAGATTTCAGGTACAATTCCCTGTAAAGTTGATTTGAATAATTTCGAGGGAAAAATTGTTCCTGAGCCGGGTATCGAACCCGGGACCTTTGGTTTAACGTACCAACGCTCTACCACTGAGCTACTCGGGAACTCTAACCGACACCGATCCAATTTTTCACTCTTTTTTTTAGAGTTCCCGAGTAGCTCAGTGATAGAGCGTTGGTACGTTAAACCAAAGGTCCCGGGTTCGATACCCGGCTCCGGAACAATTTTTCCCTCGAAATTATTCAAATCAACTTTACAGGGAGTTGTACCTGAAATCTTGATTTGCATAATACACGTTACTGTTCGTTAACAGAAAACCACAATTTAAGTCACACGGAGTTAGTGTGCACTCGAAGTTGGTTGCTTGACGGTTGTCAGCCCACTTTGAGGTCTGTGGATATAGAGGGAAAAATTGGATCGGTGTCGGTTAGAGTTCCCGAGTAGCTCAGTGGTAGAGCGTTGGTACGTTAAACCAAAGGTCCCGGGTTCGATACCCGGCTCCGGAACAATTTTTCCCTCGAAATTATTCAAGTAACATCAGGATCGAGGCAGGAGCAGAGAAGACATAGAAATATGAACTGAATTAATAGGGCTGACAATTTTATTCATTGTGCCTGAAACTACAATAATCTTATTTTTAAATTGGTGTTTCATTGTGTAAATATATATTTAGAAGTATTGGGGCGAATGCTCACAAATCTGTCATACTCCCTTTGTCGTCAAAATAAGATTCACACTCATAAGTCCTGATTTCATTCACATGTTTGTCTACAGACTCAGGGCATGTGGTAAAACGGGAGAGAGTCGGTTGACAAGTGCCACATCTCAAAATACCTTGACGAGGTTTAATTATTCTTCCCATTTTACAATGCAGCTCACTTGTCAAGTGATCGTGTAAGTGCTAAAACACTCGCCTGTCCCACAGCCCATGCTTGTGACACCCTCCAATTAGACGGGACACAGAACTCTAGAGAGACCACTGTGGTGTTGGCGCCCCAGGACAGAAACACGTGCTCATTACGGGATATAGCGCGCCACTTCTAACATTGCTATAAAAGATGAGTGCATTTGCGTCCTTTGAGCGAACATATATTCATACAGAACTGAGTTTTGCTCCTGCTATTATTTTCACTCGAGATACTTTGAGATTAATATTCCAACCATTGATGGTGGAAGTGAACGCAAAGAGTGAAAAATGTGGCGACAAATTCAAATTATACGACATTTAAATAAACCTACGCTAATTGAATTTGTGTACTACAATGCTAACAATGTCGCTCCAACTGATCTAGGTGTAGAGCACTCTCTTCCGCTGTTCTTCAGTTGGTTCCCAAACAACATATCAACAACGTGAGTAGGTTCCCCATGTTAAAATATCAACAACGCGAGTAGGTTCCCCATGTTAAAATATCAACAACGCGAGTAGGTTTCCCATGTTAAAATATCAACAACGCGAGTAGGTTCCCCATGTTAAAATATCAACAACGCGAGTAGGTTCCCCATGTTAAAATATCAACAACGCGAGTAGGTTCCCCATGCTCAAATGAGTACCTCCGTGGAAAAATTATGGATGTAACATGTTGCCCATCAAATATCAACAACGCGTGTAGGTCCCATCGCTGTGTGGGACGGGATGTTAATCGATCATGTAGCACAGTAGTGGCAGTGTTCAAATATCAACAACGAGATGAGGTACTTGTTATTGCCTATAACGACACCTATAATAATCGATCATGACACGTGGCTTCATCTACGTTAAAATATAAATACCGATCATAAGTTTCAGTGATCAGCAGAGTAGTAGCAGTGCAAGTACAGGACATGTTTGTTACAAATTTTTACCAGTAGAGAAATAAAATTATGAAGTTATTCGATGGTGCTTGTCAGCCAAGCACAAAACTTTTTAACCAGCCTACTACCGTAGACAGCAGTTGACAGTCCTAAGTCTGTATAAAATGGAAAGGGAAATTTTTCTGGCTTGGTCTAGCGCGGGAACCAACTGCAGTACACAGATGAAATCAACCTGGAACCAACTCGGGTATAGCTCTGGGACGAACTGGGAACCAAGTCGCAGATTTGGGAACCAATTCCAGTACGCCCCTCTCTTCTAGACCCAAGGGTTGCTGGTTCAAATCCGGAATGAGTCAATATATTTTTATCAGGATACAAAAATACGGAGCGCAAATGCTCCAGGAGGAATTTCAGTCTGTTGGAGTTTTCCGGCATGTTAAAGGCCATCAATCCTAAATTAAAGCCTCTGCACTAAATTTATCCTCTCTTGCGTACTAGTAATATCTTATTTACATTCTACGTGGCTTTTAAACCGATCTTACCACTTGTCTCTTTCGGCAAATAAGTGTAACTAAATTTCTTGTAGATATTGAAACCTCCGCTGGGGGGTACGTATCAGAGAGCTGCAAAATAGCGCTTACAACAAGTTTAGATTCGAGCGGTTAGAGAAAATCCGCCAAGGTCGAGGAACCGACCGAATATTCGATTTTCAACCAGTTGCTCCTTATGTTTAGCAGATAGACAGAACACCAGACGCACTTCATCATACATGAAACCGACATTTTCTGTACACAAACGGAATAACAATTAAAGGAAATTTACTTTAAAAAAATGCGTTTGGTTGATATAGGTCTACAATTATTGATTGGACACTGAAATATATTTATCTTCATAACTAATATATAAATGAACAAATGGACACTGGTAACAACAAAGGAATTAAGTGTAATGCATAATATGAAATCTGGCGTGTAAAGAAATGCAATAATAAAATAAATTACAATTACTTTCTACAGATAGTCTATCTTTCATAGCTTTCGATTGTTGCTGTCCAAGGTCCCTTATAGATGAAGTCATTTGTTTTTTAATTCATTACACGGCCTTAGATGGCAGTTATTTTAATTTTAAAACTCATTTATCCCATTAAATATCAGTCCTATCAAAATTTTTCAAGGAATAAAACTTATCGCAAATTATTTTTAAAGAACCTTGTGTTATGTAACATTTTTCAATAATAAGCGAGATATTTCGATTTATTTAATTCAAGCCCCCTTATAACCCCACTTTTAAATAATGTATTTTGAATGCCATATAGCCTAAAATCTAAGTTAAAACGAACTTAATTTATATTCCAATTTTCATCGAAATCCGTTCAGCAATTATCGCGTGAAAATGTAACAAACATACAGACAGACAGACATACAAACAAAAATTAAAAAAAAAGCGATTTTCGGTTTCAGGGTGGTTAATTATATATGTTAGGACCAATTATTTTTGGAAAATCTAAAATTACCAGAATAATTTCGGCTACAGATTTATTATTAGTATAGATTGTTTTGGTTTTCATCGGACATGTTGTGACGTCACTGCGTTGTGACGTCATTGGCGCCATATTGTGACGTCATAGTTTGTCCAACTTGACGAAAATTAAGCGATATCCTATAGTAAATGAATCCCAATTTCTTTGGGTGAAGGGTTACTGCATTGTAGAATAATAATAATAATAATAATAATAATAATAATAATAATAATAATCATAATAAAAAAGAAAGTAAAGGTATCCCCGTAACATGCCATGAAGACACTTGGGGGGGGGGCATGGAGGTAGAGCCCCATGCTTTCCATGACCTCGGCACTAGAATGAGGTGGTGTGGTCGGCACCACGCTCTGACCGACTTTTACCCCCGGGAAGGACCCGGTACTCAATTTTATAGGAGGCTGAGTGAACCTTGGGGCCGTTCTGAAAGTTTGGCAACGAGAAAAAATCCTGTCACCACCTGGGATCGAACCCCGGACCTTCCAGTCCGTAACCAGCTGCTCTACCAACTGAGCTACCCGGCCGCCTAATAATAATAATAATAATAATAATAATAATAATAATAATAATAATAATAATAATAATAATAACAATAATAATAATAATACGGAGCATGATTAACATGTCCGTCTTCTCTTCGGAAGGTCCAGAATTCGATCCCGTGGGTTCCCAAGACTCTCCAAGAGAATTCTGGGATTAATTACCAATTAAATTACATATGGATACGACCCCCTATAAGTAAAATAGGAAAAGGGAAGATGTACGTAAGTTTCCAAGGTGTTCTTTTGACGCAATGAGGAAGCATCGATCGCATGTATTCATTTCTTCTTTTGCGAGCGCGATTTCGAAAAAAAGAAAAACCAATGTCCAATTTCGAAGTGCAGAATCCGCGCACTCGCACAAGGCTTGACAGCCAATTTAACCCAATCAAAGCCCTGCGGACCCGGACTGCGTAACAATTTGCTCTGGCACGAGTCAATGCGGTGGCAGAGAATTGATCGAAAGATCGTTTAGAAGTGTAAGCATGAATTATTCCCTTCTTTAAAGGGAGGTGGGGAGAAATGTGTTCGAAGCAGGTCTTTGTGGAAACTTAACAGGTAGAGGATAAAAAGAGGGCATTGGGAGATAACCATTTTCTGTCTTATTTCTTCTTTCAGTTCTGTTACATTTCGATTTGAGTTTCTGGTTCGTTAAGCTCGATCTGCTGAAAGAAAGATCAGCTTTGCATTAACCCGTTCTCCCCCTCCCCTTTGAGCTACCTTCCCGCCACTCTTGCGTCTCATTCTCTCACTTGCATTTCCAGGTCTCGTCTCTATCAAGTATCCACTAATTATATTGATCGATACATTAGTGACAGTTTTCATACATCCTCCTTCTAATCGATGTAGCGATGTAGTTATAGAATCTATCTAGAGTCTTTTTTTTTTAATATATTTTTCAACTGAGATCTATACTAATAATAAATCTGTAGCCGAAATTTTTCTGGTAATTTTAGATTTTCCAAAAATAATTGGTCCTAACATATATAATTAACCACCCTGAAACCGAAAATCGCTTTTTTTAAATTTTTGTTTGTATGTCTGTCTGTCTGGATGTTTGTTACCTTTTCACGTGATAATAGCTGAACGGATTTCGATGAAAATTATAATATAAATTAAGTTCGTTGTAACTTAGATCTTAGACTATATGGTATTCAAAATCCGTTATTTAAAAGGGGGATTATAAGGGGGCCTGAATTAATTAAATCGAAATATCTCGCTTATTATTGATTTTTGTGAAAAATATTACATAACAAAAGTTCCTTTAAAATCATTTGCGATAAGTTTTATTCTTTGAAAAATTTTGATAGGACTGATATTTAATGAGATAAATTAGTTTTGATATTAAAATAACTGTCATCTAAGGCGGTGTAATGAAATAAAAAAAACAAATGACTTCGTCTATAAGGGGCCTTGGACAACAACAATAGAAAGCTATGAAACACAGCCTACAGAGAATGTTTCTGTGTTTATATGAAGTAATATTGGAAGCTAAACAAACCAATTTGTATAATTAATTATTATTTCACCATTGGAAAGTGTAGTTTCTCTAGATGCACATAATGCTATAATGTTATTACAGTAACTTGTGAGTGAATTGAGGACAGGTAAGATTAAAGTAGCTTCTTATGCACAGAAAACATGATAGGCTATTCTGTATATTCGTTTCCTGCATTTCTTAAAATAATGTTTGTGTTAGTTACATCCGTTATCAACACACTTTTATATAATATAATATAATATAATATAATATAATATAATATAATATAATATAATATAATATAATATAATATAATATAATATAATATAATATAATATAATATAATGTAATGTAATGTAATGTAATGTAGCGTAGCGTAGCGTAGCATAGCATAGCATAGCATAACATAACATAACATAATATAATATAATATAATATAATATAATATAATATAATATAATATAATATAATATAATATAATATAATATAATTTAAGTTATTTGAAGGGTTCAGAACCATAGTGGGCCAAGCGCCATTTACTGAGTACGTAGAAAACAAGGGTTAAAATTAAGTTATTACCATAATTCAATAGAAACATATAGCAAGTAAAATAAAGTATACACATTAAATCTAAATGATGTCAATGTTCATTAAGCTATGGTTGCATGTAATAAAAATTAAGAAACATATTAAAGGAATTGTCATTGCACCAAATGAGTGGTCTCTGGACCAAAATGATCGCATTTTAATTATTTAAATACAATTTAAATTAAGTAACATATTAAACGATTTATCCTTCTATCCAACACGAATGTTCCCTGGATCAAATGTCCTATTTTAATTATGTAATGCTTTATATTTATTCCTAACGGGTGCAGCGGAGCGCACGGGTACATCTAGTAGATTAATAAAAATGTTTTACATGCACAGTAAAATACCAGTATATCAGAATTCTAGGAACCTCTGAAATTACTTCGTTAGTATGGTGAAATCTCGTTTTACGGAAAAGAAAAAGAAAACATGCGTGTTCATTTATCTTTACTTACGCCATAAATTCTTCATATTTTTCATGTAAGTCTGGAAAATATTCTTAAAAGAAGTAAAAAGCTTAACTTTCACTGCATTTGAAAGAAAAAGTCTAAAGAAAAGCATAAGAAAAGTAGATACAAATTTCCAAATTTTATTAAACACTTTGTAGTAAAAGAGTTGAAATGCTGTTTGGGAAGCCGTGTTATGTGATTAGTGATTGGATGCTGTTCTAGGAAGAGTGGATGAAGAAATAATGTTGCTAAAACTGATCAGGAAGAGGAAAATAAATAGGGTGGGTTACTGGCTAATAAGAAACTGTCAGCTGGAGGATGCACTGGAAGGAATAGTGAATGGTAGAAAAGTTCGGGGCAGAAGAAGGTATCAGGTGAAAACAACATTAAGATACATGGATTGTAGGCCTATGCCAGGTCTAAGACGAAGGCGAAAAAGAGGGAGGGATTGGAGAATGTTGGGTTTGCAGTGAAAGACTTGACCTTAGGTAGAAAACTATGAAGGAATGTATGAATTCTCATTTAAGATCTATATGCAGTAATTGTAATTGCACTATTATCTGCAACGCCCTAAGGCCAAAGAAAATTGTAAACAAGGGCAGGACTCACACAAAGTTACACTTTTTATTGTTTAATATTATGAATGTATATTGATTACCCCGATAAATCGCAATATAGCGAACGCCAGTAGGGGAAGTTATCCCCACACACATGAAATGTGCATTCGACACAACACTCACCTATCACGTAGAGTGTCTGGTGAGCTAGTAGGGGAAAAGTGGAAAGGGGTCGTGGGCGGAGCTTAGCGTTCGCTGTATTACGATTTTACCGATTACCCTTTCTGTTCCAATTGCAACGCTCGTGATGTTGCATATTAGAGTCGTCAATTTTTGGAACACCATTTACGACTGGCAATAAACCGAAAAAGCAGAAATTTCTTGAATGTCCATCCAATCCTCTTGTGCTTCATGATGGCGCTCCTTTTCACGTAGCTATCCAAGTGGTTAATTTACTTAAGACGATGCGCTACTGAAAATAATCGAATTTTAACCAATTTTGTATTTTTTTTTTATTTTCGCGTTAAAAATGTACGGCTTCATGAGAAGTTTTTTTTTGTGAAAAATTTTAATCACAATTTATAAGTATATTTTATATAATTTCGAAGAAATTACTTTAATTCACGAGTTATATGTAACAAAAACCTTAAATTAATTTAACTCAAAAAATAAATGTTCTTCAATTTATTTCTCATTGATTAAAGGTAGAGTGACGAAACATGGCATACTTATTCATTAATATCGCTGTTGTGAAATGGAGCGTTTGATTGGCTGTATTCAGCATAGTTTTACTGTTAGTGAAGTAGTATACAGTACGTAAAACAGTATTTTTATTAATGTTTCAACATTGAAGAAATAATATAAAAAAATTAACAAATTAGAGTAGGGCATTCCAAATGCTCCATTGCACAATATGCAGTGTTATCTTTAAGGAAAAAGGATTAAAAATAATATATATTTTTTTTAGAAATAGGATTTTCACTAACAAAATTAAAAGAAAACGAAAACAAAATAATTTTTTAAGTGTTTATAAGAAAAGATTCAAACTAATAATGCGTGATTAAGATATTGATATGCATACGTAATAAAAATTTTAACTCTCTATCTCAAAAATTGTAGATTTTAGAAGTTTCAGTAGCTCTCGACTTAATAGCTGAAACTGGGAAATTCTAGAGTATTCGGTATGAATGCTTTCTTTGACTACAACCTTTCCGTTGAGATGAAAGAACCACTTTAGAAATAGACAGATCATTATAACAGCTGTAAAGCAGTCAATTAAATCTAGAACGAAGTGACGTTCTGGATGACAACAATTACCTTCCGGGTGACGGATAAACTTAAATGATACTGGAGGAGATTACTTTTGAGAACTGTGATTATGTCAATTGTGAATAGAAAACTGTTTGTATTTAGTTAAAGTGTAGCCAATAATTTTCGAATGACCCATATATTATCACCAATATCATCATCATTGTGTTACGGAATGATTCCGCAGTCAGGCGCCGAGCTGGTCGTAGCGAATCTCTCCCCTTCATGTGCTGAATAAACGAATCCACAGTTAATGCCCATAACTGGTCAACGGTTGATTGGACTATCGACTGCATGGCGTAGAGGCATAAAATTAACGCTCGAGGGAGAGGGGCGACGTTGCCACGATCTGCCAAACTGTTAAAAGCGTAGAGGGTGTAAAAATCTTCGCTCTCCTTGTCAGAAGTGCTATTGATTTCTCAATTTCCATGAAAAGACATCCAAATGCATCAGTTTATTATCTGTAGGATATAACTGTAAAGACAGACGTAGTTCGTGACGAATCAGTTAAATAAATTAATTAAATAATGTTGCTTTATGTTTTACGAGAAGAAAATTAAAATTACTGCGCTACCAAAATCCTTATTCAGAAGGTTCTTTTCATAGCCACCAGCATTCTTATTTACACAGTTCTTTTCATAGGAAATTGCTGAGCTATCAGAATCCTTACTCAGATGGTTCTTTTCATAGGAAATTTCTGAGCTACCAGAATCCATATTCAGACGGTTCTTTTCATAGAAAATTTCTGAGCTACCAGAATTCTTATTCAGACCGTTCTTTCCATAGGAAATTTCTGAGCTACCATTATCCTTATTCAGACGGTTCTTTTCATATAAAATTTCTGAGCTACCAGAATTCTTATTCAGACTGTTCTTTCCGTAGGAAATTTCTGAGCTACCATAATCCTTATTCAGACGGTTGTTTTCATAGGAAACTGCTGAGCTACCAGAATTCTTATTCTGACGGTTCTTTCCATAGGAAATTTCTGAGCTACCATAATCCTTATTCAGACGGTTCTTTTCGTAGGAAAATTCTGAGCTATCAGAATTGTTATTCAGACGGTTCTTTTCATAGGAAATTGCTGAGCTACCAGAATCCTTATTCAGATGGTTCTTTTCGTAGGAAAATGCTGAACTACCTGATTCCTTAATCAGACGGTTTTTTCAAAGGCCATTTCTGAGCTACCAGAATCCTTATTCAGACGGCTCTTTTCATAGGAAATTTCTGAGCTACCAGAATTCTTATTCAGACGGTTCTTTCCATAGGAAATTTCTGAGCTAAAAGAATCCTTATTCAGACGGTTCTTTTCATAGGAAATTGTTGAGCTACCAGAATTCTTATTCAGACGGTTCTTTTCATAGGAAATTTCTGAACTACCAGAATTCTTATTCAGATGGTTCTTTTCATAGGAAATTGCTGAGCTACCAGAATCCTTATTCAGACGGTTTTTTCATAGAACATTTCTGAGCTACCATAATTCTTATTCAGACGGTTCTCGTCATAGAAAATTGCTGAGCTACCAGAATCCGTATTCAGACGGTTCTTTTCATAGGAAATTTCTGAGCTGCCAGAATCCTTATTCAGACGGTTCTTTTCATAGGCAATTTCTGAGCCACTAGAATACTTATTCAGCGGTTCTTAACACTGAACTACAGTACACAGTTCTGGGGTTAAGATCAATATCACTGAAACGCTGTCCAATCTGGATTCGATATGCACATTATCAAGTTCTTTGAACAGTCGACGTATGGACGCTGTGCTGATACCAGTTTTCAAAGTTGTTCGGCAAAGTATTCTTTTCAGAGGCTGTAACACCTGGGTCAGGAGCCGTCGGTGATTATCATTATTTGTCACAGTAACAGACCGACCTGTGCAGCCTTTTCTTTGAGTGAGGGCGCTTTCTGTAAGAAGAAACTTATCAACAACTTATAAGAAAATCGCGTTACTTGGCAGAGCTTTGTGAAACTTATCACGGAAATGATCTCAAACTTGTTTCAAACTAGGGCCATTTGCGCGTCCTAGCTTGTATGAACGGAAATAATACTCTACAATAAACACTTTTTCCTCAGTTATGAGAACCATTTTAGCAAATCTTCACTATATTACTCGTATGTATCAACAATACAACAATGAGTTCAGATAAACAAACTTCACCATGGATGCGATACGTACTTGCGCAGTAACAGTGCGAAAATGTCAGTACTGTTTGTTTTAGCGCATATCCTAGTAGCGGTAGCAACAGTAGAGTAGTACATAGGCGAGTCAATAATTTACAGATCGAAGTAGCGATCTACTTTTTTTTTTTTTTTTTTTTTAGCCTTTAGATCTAACCACCATAAATTCCAATTGGTTTGAACTCGGCCTCCAGGCATGGAAAGTTGACGCTCTAGCCCTTCGGATTACGGTATTATAACAGGAGCAGTGTAGCACGTTTGTTATAATAATTATAACAAACGTGCTGAATGACGATTTTATTGTCTCCAGCTGCGCAATCGGCTTCCGTCATGCAAAAGAAAATATAAGTCACACGCGTATGGTATCATGTAGTATAATTATAATACCTACTTAATTTTCGAAAACACAAAACAAATTCTCAAAAATTGTTATCCAGATATGAGCGTAATTTTGATTATTCTAACGTTTAGGCTACAAAAGCAAACTGATCGAGCGAGTTGGTTCAGATGGTAACGTTTGAGACTCGCATTTCGGAGGTCCCGGGTTCAAATCAGGAATCCGCCCCTGAGCACGAGTTCTACTCTTTCAGGGGTGAGCTAAAGTTTTATCTGTTTACATTATATTTTACGTTACAATTATTAGCAAAATAAATACATAAATAAATAAAAAATTCCCGATGACCGGCCAATCTGACTGAGTTTTTTTTCTTGGTTTCCCTCAGTTTCAATGGAAAACACCGGATTGGAAATTTACATACCATGATTCATCACTGCATCAATTACTTAAGAAATACATTCGACTCTTAATGCCAGATTTGTTCAAAATTTTGGTAAATAATGTTTTTGCCTCATCTGGAATCTCATTACCTCTAGTTTAAAAAAAATGTAACCTATAACTTGTACCAATTATCTCAATAATTTCATAATTATTTGGGTATTTATAATATAAGCGCACTATACTTTCTGTACTTTACGCCATCTTTAGTATCAGTTTTCTCTTATTTTACATTTTCTGACACTTATTATTCTTCCGACGGACAAAAAGTAGACTTCCAATGAGCAAAAGACTTTATTGATGTACCAAATTGAAGCTTAAACATGTGGCTATGTTCTAAACTAAAATCATTATTTTCAATTGATTATAATCATTTTTTTCCCTAAAATATACTAATATGTATAGGGTAAAGGTTGGTAATACTGTGGTACGAGTAATAATGTGATAGTTCTTTTTGAGAATTTATTATAATTTTATTGAGCGAGAGGAAGATCGGTTTTTTGCGTCAACGCATTAAGGAAATGTTCGTGGACAAGTTGCTGCACAAAATCGATCCTTCTCTCGCTCAGTAAAATTATAATAAACTCCAAAACAGAACTATCACAATATTATTCGTATCACAGTATTACCAACCTTTACCCTACACTTTTTGTTAAGTGCTTATATAATGGAGTATAGCTTTTGAATGGTTGAATATAAATAAACAATTTTAGTATGTAACATTTTCCATACGTATAAGATCATTTTGACGAAAGAAAGTTTACCCTAGGTAAATTTCTAACGGAATTAGATCGGTCCAAAATTTTATTAAATTTTCCTTAGGTCCCAAAATTCAATTTTTAAGTTTGAATTATACAAATTGCTTAGTTTACTCTCAAGAATCATGTCACCAAAGTTTGAAAGACATTAAAGAAAAAATGTGGATTTTTATCTTAAGAGTCAATGTATACCTTAACACAAACTTAACAAATACATTCACTATCTCTTCTGTTTAGAATCATGCATACTTCTACTCCGAATTATCTGTTATCGCACTTTCAATTTCTTACAACTCTTCGAAACCGACATTAAGCACTTCTTTCTATCCCTCATCATGGAACGTCTTTATACTTATCTTCCTATAAGTACTGTAGAAATACCTCGCCTCTGGAATTCGTTACCTAATGACATCAGGGACTGCCGTACTTTATCACAATTCAAAATTAAATTGGAAAATTTTGTCCTAGTTAACGTTTTTAGGTATTGCCAGAAGTATTGATTTGTGTTTTTTTTTCTTTTTCTTTTTTAATCTAGATTAAAATTGCAAGTTTCTTGTTTATGTTAGTTAATTAGTTAGAATACAATAAATTATGACACTTAATCACTCATTTAAAGTTTGTGTGACTGCAACCTGTGTATATTTTTGTGTGGCTTTACTTTGTTTATAATGTTTTTTTTCTGTCTCTTTATTTTTTGTGTAGCTTTATTTTGTATATAGTGTATTTTTTTCTCTGTTTTTCTATATTATTGTATTTGTATTCCTGGTGTTGTGGAAGAGAAGGCCTGATGGCCTTAACTACACCAGAATAAATAAATAAATAAATAGACAGACAGAGAGACAGAGAGACAGATAGACAGATAGACAGATAGAGAGATAGATAGATAGGTAGGTAGGTAGGTAGGTAGGTAGATAGATAGATAGATAGATAGATAGATAGATAGATAGATAGATAGATAGATAGATAGATAGATAGATAGATAGATAGATAGATAGATAGATAGATAGATAGATAGATAGATAGATAGATAGATAGATAGATAGATAGATAGATAGATAGATAGATAGATAGATAGATAGATAGATAGATAGATAGATAGATAGATAGATAGATAGATAGATAGATAGATAGATAGATAGATAGATAGATAGATAGATAGATAGATAGATAGATAGATATATAGATAGATAGATAGATAGATAGATAGATAGATAGATAGATAGATAGATAGATAGATAGATAGATAGATAGATAGATAGATAGATAGATAGATAGATAGATAGATAGATAGATAGATAGATAGATAGATAGATAGATAGATAGATAGATAGATAGATAGATAGATAGATAGATAGATAGATAGATAGATAGATAGATAGATAGATAGATAGATAGATAGATAGATAGATAGATAGATAGATAGATAGATAGATAGATAGATAGATAGATAGATAGATAGATAGATAGATAGATAGATAGATAGATAGATAGATAGATAGATAGATAGATAGATAGATAGATGGATGGATGGATGGATGGATGGATGGACGGATAGACGGATGGACGTATGGACGGACGGACGGACGGACAGACAGAGAGACAGAGAGGCAGATGGACAGATGGACCGATGGACGGATGGACGGATGGACGGACGGACGGACGGACGGACAGACAGAGAGACAGATAGACAGGTAGACAGGTAGACAGGTAGACAGGTAGATAGATAGATAGATAGATAGATAGATAGATAGATAGATAGATAGATAGATAGATAGATAGATAGATAGATAGATAGATAGATAGATAGATAGATAGATAGATAGATAGATAGATAGATAGATAGATAGAGAGATAGATAGATAGATAGATAGATAGATAGATAGATAGATAGATAGATAGATAGATAGATAGATAGATAGATAGATAGATAGATAGATAGATAGATAGATAGATAGATAGATAGATAGATAGATAGATAGATAGATAGATAGATAGATAGATAGATAGATAGATAGATAGATAGATAGATAGATAGATAGATAGATAGATAGATAGATAGATAGATAGATAGATAGATAGATAGATAGATAGATAGATAGATAGATAGATAGATAGATAGATAGATAGATAGATAGATAGATAGATAGATAGATAGATAGATAGATAGATAGATAGATAGATAGATAGATAGATAGATAGATAGATAGATAGATAGATAGATAGATAGATAGATAGATAGATAGATAGATAGATAGATAGATAGATAGATAGATAGATAGATAGATAGATAGATAGATAGATAGATAGATAGATAGATAGATAGATAGATAGATAGATAGATAGATAGATAGATAGATAGATAGATAGATAGATAGATAGATAGATAGATAGATAGATAGATAGATAGATAGATAGATAGATAGATAGATAGATAGATAGATAGATAGATAGATAGATAGATAGATAGATAGATAGATAGATAGATAGATAGATAGATAGATAGATAGATAGATAGATAGATAGATAGATAGATAGATAGATAGATAGATAGATAGATAGATAGATAGATAGATAGATAGATAGATAGATAGATAGATAGATAGATAGATAGATAGATAGATAGATAGATAGATAGATAGATAGATAGATAGATAGATAGATAGATAGATAGATAGATAGATAGATAGATAGATAGATAGATAGATAGATAGATAGATAGATAGATAGATAGATAACATTGGCTTGAGCTTGGCGTCGTGCGATGTCTATATCCCGAGAACACCTCCAAGCGTGCAAGGATTAAAACTATCCGTGTGAAGAAAATACCAAGTCCAAAAAAGATTAAAAGGTCGAAAAATCCATTTCCACTGTTGCGTATGTACCATGAGACTTCCCAACAACAAAGCTACCACCAGAAGGCACTAAAACAGTCGTCTGGTTTATGTATGTGTTGTCGCTAAGTGACGGGGGGATGATAAGATTAATAGGGGGGAGAATGGGGCCAGACAAAAGTTTGCCTCAATTCATTTACGTCACAACTGCCGTACGACTAGCGCCATCCACTTAGTGCAATAGCCAGACAGTATTACTCAAGAGTTTCGGAGAGCGAGTTTTGTGTAACGTGATGTGATCCTAGTAATGATTGGTTTATTGCAGACGCATGCTGCATGAGCACGCAATTATGAGAATGGTTTAATGGTTACATGAATGAGTGAACTACAAATCATGTAAGTGATTTAGAGGTTATACGAATGAACGAACTAATAATTCTCTAAGTGAATTAGTGATTACGCGAATCAGTAAGCTAGCGTGTGACTTCATAATAACTAAAAGGTATTTAACATTTACAAGAAGAGCAGTTATTAATTGGTTTGTATAGCCTAATATAATGAGGAGACTCGACTGTTAAAAACAATGGTCTGCAAAATTTATAAATGTAATACTATCCACCAATAGCCCCCCCCCCCAAACATCAGGTCGAAACCGCTTTTAAGTTCGTATACGAATCAGTAGGCTACTGTAGAAACAAGTGTCATGCAAAATTATAACTATTTAAACAACATTTTAGACCTCATTTACACAGAAACTTAAACGTTGACGTAAGAGATAGAAAAAACGTCATTACACAACCATTCGCAATTCGATTATATAGGCGTAACTGCAATGGCGTAAACGTACATGTTTTGCATCTCTAAAGTTTTGATGTTAAACGTCTGGACTATATTCGGCCTACAAGAAGAGAAAAATTGTAACATTTCGACATAAAAGGTTTACTCTGACGTCACTCGTCGTGCCATGGAAACAGATGTGTAAGATGAACATCGTGTCTCTTGGTTTTTACGCGGTCTGATTAGCTCCATTTTCCATTTAAAGTTTCCAGATGTTTTCCGCACGATCGTATTCTTCATATGGTAGCTATTAAGTTATGCCCATTTTCGGCTTTTCTTCTACAAAATTCTCTCCAGTTTTTTAAATGGAATGGTGAAAGATGGAGTGATACAAATGACTTGCAACTCAACACTGATTCTTCCTCAGAGTCCCAAATTTCCTTCCAAGAATTCGCGATCACTTAGGTACATTTTAATTATTTTTCCTACCATTTCCTCTCCTTTCATTGAGTCATTCCACACAGTCCGTTACGCTCCATTATATAAAATTATTCGTTATAATGTACTCTTTCTGCTTGTAGTAGTATTTGATAAATCCTTAACCAGCCTCACCTAAACTAAATAATTGCATATCAAGAATAGATTAATATTTGAAGTTAATAAGAGTCTAAGTGCTAAGTGAAAATTGTGTTTTCACTGGAATGCTAAGGGATATGTTACTAGAGCTAAATGACAGCTGTGAGGAGTATGAGATGAAGATAAATTCAAACAAGACGGAGGTCATGGTTATCGGAAGAAAAATAAAGAAGGTAAACTTGCGAATTCTAAATGAGGCAGTAGAGTAAGTGGACAGCTTCAAATACTTGGGGTGTATCATAAGCAGTAACATGAGCTGATGCCAGGAAGTCAAAAGGAGGATAGCAATGGCAAAGAAAGCTTTTAAGGGAAAAAGGAGCATCTTCTGCGGAGCTCTGAAAAAAGAAGGAAGAAACCCTTGAAGTGCTTTGTGCGAAGTGTGGCATTATATGGGGAAGAAACATGGACATTACGACGAAATGAAGAGAAGAGAATAGAAGCATTTGAAATGTGGATGTGGAGCGTGTGAAATGGACAGACAGAATAAGAAACGAAACTGTGCTGGAAAGAGTGAGTGAAGAAAGAATGATGCTGAAACTGTTCAGAAAGAGAAAAAGAAATTGGTTGAGTCCCTGTCTAAGAAGAAACTGCCTATTGAAGAATGCACTGGCAGGAGTTGTGAACTGGAGCAGAGAAGATATCAGATGATAGATGATATTAAGATATATGGATCATATGCGGAGACAAAGAGGAAGGCAGAAAATAGGAAATACATACTAGGTAATAGTGTCGACGGTTTTCGTGTAAATTTAATTTAAAAACCACTGATTTCAAGACACTACACGATGCAAACAGATTGCAACGTTGTAGTTCGAGAGGGAGGTGGAAGATACGGAGACTGGCCAGAGCTTGTTAACCTCTTTATCTGTATTACAAGAAAAAGAGCAGTGTGATGGCGGCGATGTTGCCAGTTTGCTGAAACCTTCAAATTAATGTTCTAATGAACAGTACATTTAATCACAAAACGTAATACAAGTGTTATATTCATTTAAGTGTACCCTATCGTTCTTTTCAAACTGCAGGGTTATTTCGCGTTCACCCTATATATACAGATTGGATCGGTGTCGGGTAGAGTTCCCGGGTAGCTCAGTTGGTAGAGCGTTGGTACGTTTAACCAAAGGTCCTGAGTTCGATACCCGGCCCCGGAACAATTTTTCCCTCGAAATTATTCAAATCAACTTTACAGGGAGTTATACCTGAAAGCTTGATTTGCATAATACACGTCACTGTTCGTTAACAGAAAATCACAATTTAAGTCACACAGAGTTAGTGTGCACTCGAAGTTGGTTGCTTGACGGTTGTCAGCCCACTTTGAGGTCTGTGGATATAGAGGGAAAAATTGGATCGGTGTCGGGTAGAGTTCCCGGGTAGCTCAGTTGGTAGAGCGTTGGTACGTTTAACCATAGGTCCCGGGTTCGATACCCGGCCTCGGAACAATTTTACCCGGAGTTATACCTGAAAGCTTGATTTGCAAGATGAAAACAATTTTCTGTTGGTTAGGAATGATGGAGATATACGTATAGTAAGAAAACTAAAGTATGAAATGTGTAAAACCTTTAAAATCGGAGGAGAAGAAGCAATTAATATCTGAAAGAAAAAGAATAAGAACAGGCAAAAATGGCTTTCGTGCGAACCGCAGGAGCAGTCCTGTAAGAGCTTGTAAATAAAGAGAAAGGGAAAAACAGATAAATCCAAACACAAGAGTTTAAGCATTGAGTAAGAACTACGTTACTGTGTACAGCAGGGTTGCAGAACTGGGGAAGAAAGTGGTGGAAGGATGAGGAAAAAATTCGTTCCCCCATCCACAAGGCCGGAGTCTTCAATGACGTTTCTGTGACGTTTGGCAAACACACTGTTCCCTCTTCTCCTCTCCCCCTACCGTACAATGACGCGAAGGTTGCAGGGAAGGGATGATTTACGAGTTCCGGTTTATTACGTGTGCTTCAATTGTAGCACAGTTCTGCATCCCTAGCATACAGAAATGTGTAGAGCAACAGATAGAAAATTTCTGCATACAAAACGCCCCTTTAATCTCTCCGCTGGCATGTGGTGAAGTCGTTATTAACTAACACATATAACTTATTTGCATTCTTCCTGGCATTTCTGCTTAATGCGATATTGCGTATGTATTAAATCAACACTAATTGCACGGTTGAAAAGTGTTTCGTGCTTCCAGATAATTAAACGAAACGAAGAATATATTTCACTATATATTATTATACCGTAGAATACTACGGTACACATAAGGAGATTTAGAGATCAAATAATTAATAATACTACATTAATGAATGTACAATACAATAATAAAGGGTGCGACAGAAAGAACGGATGGATTTCAAACTATCGATACGCAACGAGGAGAGAGATATAGTGAGGGGGACCACGACTGTTGGGTCAGCCATAGAATGCAGTTTCAGTTGAGAATATGGTGTTGGTCTGGTGTACAACATGCTTTCATCGTAGAGACATTTTTGAAAAATGAAGAGTCTGTGATCGCCACTCAGGACTCATTTCGACATCGGATGTCACGCTAGGATTCCAACTCGGAATACAATTTTGCTGTGGGTGGCTTCATTTCGTATCACAGGTTCAACATTAAAGAAGAAATCACCTGGACGAAATTCTATTGCACTGAGATTGTCCGAGGCTACGGTAAGATCTCGCGCCCTGCGACTTCTTTCTTTGGGACCATTTGAAGGCGTAAGTTTGTAAACATCGACCACATACACTGGACGAACTGAAGACAGCGATTCGTGAAGAAATCGTGGCAATTGCACCAGCTATGACTGTGAAAGTGGTGGCGAACATCAGAAAACGCCTCGATGCCTGTATTGAAAGCCAAGGACATCATATGGATAATGTTGTTTTCCATAAATAAACTGCATGTATTGGTGAATATGTTGATAACAATAAATTTTTGATTTGATGAATCTTTACAATTTTCTTGCCATGTGAAATCCATCCGTTCTTTCTGACGCACCCTGTAGTTAACTGAGACAGTAACTGCTTAATTTTAGTAACGGTAAAAAGTAATTAATTATATTTCATAAATTAATATTGTTTGTTAAAAATTAAGGATTTCTACAAACATTCTGCTGCTCTCATTTAAGTTAAGAGAGTAGCTTTGAAAAGGTGATTCGATGTTGCCAAATTTCCATTATTGATTCAAGCGTGGTAACTCCAAAAACACGTATTTACTTTGAAATAACACTTCCTTTGGGACATTGCTGATTGGACATGTTAATGCTAATTTCATTTAACACTTTGTCCACACTGTTAAACATGTTACACTTGACTTTCTTTGCGTAGTCCACCATAAATGGTCTTGGGATTTTAATGCAGATAGAGTCTTATTTTTAAGCCTTGGACAATGGACTCAGATGATGACTTGACTTTTGTAATTGCCTCTCCATGAGCAATATTGTGATAGTTCTTTTTGATAATGTATTACAATTTTATTGAACTAGAGGAATATCGGCTTTTTTTGCGTCAACGTATTAAGGGAATGTTCGTGGACAATTTTCTGTACAAAACTGCTCCTTCTTTCACTAAGTAAAATTGTAATAAATTATCAAAAAGAACTATCACAATATTATCAACCTTTACTAGCCTATATCCCTTTTCCTCTAGACCTATTGAATATAGACATTTAAATTAAAATCATATTCATTCATTCATTCATTCATTCATTCATAGCGTTCTGCCCAAGGGTAGGTCTTTCACTGTAAATCCAGCATTCTTCAATTTTTCCTATTTTCTGCCTTCCTCTTTGTCTCTGCACATGATCCATATATCTTAATGTCGTCTATCATCTAATATCTTCTTCTGCCCCGAACTCTTCTCCTGTTCACCATTCCTTCCAGTGCGGTTTCTTTTCAACCAGTGACCCATCCAATTCCTTTTCCTCTTTCTGATCAGTTTCAGCATCATTCTTTCTTCATCCACTCTTTCCAACACAACTTCGTTTCTTATTCTGTCTGTCCATTTCACACGCTCCTTCCTTTTCCATATCCACATTTCAAATGCTTCTATTCGCTTCTCTTCACTTCGTCGTAATGTCCATGCTTCTGTCCCATAGAATGCTACGCTCCATACAAAGCACTTCACTAGTCTCTTCCTTAGTTCTTTCTCCAGAGGTCGGCAGAAGATGTCCCTTTTTCTATTAAAAGCTTCCTTTACCATTGCTATTCTCCTTTTGACTTCTTGGCAGCAGCTCATGTTACTGCATATAGTACACTCCAAGTATTTGAAGCTGTCCACTTGCTCTACTGTCTCATTTAGAATTCGTAAGTTTACCTTCTTTAATTTTCTTCCGATGACCATGGTCTCCGTCTTGTTGGAATTTATCTTAATTCCATACTGCTCACGGCTGCCATTTAGATCCCGTAGCATATCTCTTAGTATCATCTCCTCTTCTGCTAACAATGTCGTATCATGAGCATACTTTATACACTTTATTCTTCTACCTGCTATTATCACTCATCCCGTGTTCTGAAAACAGTTCTTCACTAAATCCTCCAAGTAGATGTTGAACAGGGTAGGTGATAAAGGGCATCCTTGTCGTACTCCTCTCCCTATAAAATCATGTAATAGTGAATTTTTTCTTCCAAGGTATACGAATTAAAATTATAAATATAGGCCTATTTATTTTAATTAAGAAAGTTTAAATTAATTTCGATATCCTAACGCAAATGACAAAAAAAAATGTTGTTTATTCATCTATGTTCCAATTCGTGTTAATGGAATTTGCTGGTTAATTTGTTTTATATGAGCGATGTTTTGGTATGACATGCTACTTGTACAGAGTATTTGTAAATATTGAGCTAAATTTAAACAAATTAAATTTATTTAATTTTGTACTCCTAATTTGCACACCTTTTAGCCAGATTATTTTTTTTAACATTTTATTTTCAGCCATTAGGCCTATAGGTGATGGTACCAACTAAGGATCAATATTTACATATAATGTTCAGGCTTTAACTTTTTTTCCAAAGTGATTATACTATAATAATAATAATAATAATAATAATAATAATAATAATAATAATAATGATTTATTTTAGCTGGCAGAGTTAAGGCCGTAAGGCCTTCTCTTCCACTCAACAGCACTGTACTTGCTTCACCGGTTACGAAAAGAATCTGAGGAAACAACGAATTAAAAATAATGAAAGTAACTGAACATTTCTTCAGACAGAATTTTAGATCTTAAATATATCAATTTGGATTATTTTAAAGAAAATTGACTTAAGATTAGCGGTTATGAAAATAGAGCAAAATAAAAAGGTAATATTCCTCTTTAAAATACTTTTCAGTACTAAGTTGCAAATGTCTAGAACTCGCGACAAATAATTCTGAAGTCAGAGAGGATACTCAGGAATCGGTCTTTTGAAGCTAAGAATATTATTGACAATTGTTCAAATACTAAACGTCGGGGTATTATAAGTGTTAGGGAATTATAAAACGTAGAAATTTACTTTCTAACAGACTCAATTTCGAATAAATAAAAGATTAGTCTAAACTACTAATATCTTTTAACATTTACACCAAATTTAATAATTATTTTCACAGATAGAAATATAACATTAGAACAGAATAAAGTATTTCCTAGGACATCTTCCTATACCCATTTTCAAGATTCTTATAGTCCTTCTCTATTCTCCCATGCCCCACCTTAACATGCCCTTTCATTTTTTAATAAGCACATATAAGTAAAAGTAAAAATAGCCACCACTCCCAGGATTTCTGTAATAACTTTAGTCTTACTTTTTCCAAGTACCTTCTGTACTAACGTGCTCCAGGTACTTTAAATTTTTCTACTATTCCCTTCTTCAACATCTCTCTGCTAACTGCTTCTAATCCTTTTTCCATATCTTCTTTTTTGTAATTTATGTAGAGTTTTGGCCCTGGGGCCTTTTCATAAGTTCGCATCACTTTTAACCATTAACTACTTGTAACAAAGGAAAATGAAACTCAATAATAAAAAAAGTAACTGAAAACGTAGATATTAAATATAATGTCCAAGTAGCCCCGCGGTGGTCAAGTAGCCCCACTTTACGGTATATTACCGACGACAACTCGCAAGCAAACGTTCTGATGGGGGCAGATAAAAATGTTAATTTTTTTTCTTCCACCATGTTAATAATGTCAAAAGAAAATGCTTATACAAATTTTGGCTACTCGATAGAAATTACGAGGGCCGTAAAAAATACGTTTGCCAGGGGCCGTTAACAGAAAAAGAACACAATTTCATTGGATAAATTTATTGGAACGGGCACAGAAATTGTTGAGCTATTTTTCAACATATTTTCCATCGGAATTGAGACATTTCTCATATCATGGGATGGACAGACGCAGTCAAACGCTGGTTCCGATCTGAGGCGGCTGAATTCTACGACACAAAAATTGGTCTCATTGTATAACAAATGTCTCAATTCCAGTGGGGAATATGTTGAAAAAAAGCGCAACAACTGCTGTATCTGTTTCAATAAATATTTCCATGCAATTGTGCTTTTCTCTATAAAGAGCCCCAGGGAAAATCACTTTCTGGACGGCCTCGCAATTGCTGTCGAGTGGCCAAAATTTGTATAAGCACTTCTTTTGACATTATTAACATGGTGGAAGAAATAAAATTAACTTTTTTATCTGCCCCCATCAGAACGTTTGCTTGTCAGCCGAAAAACAAAATATTAAATTAATCTTATGTAAACATAACGTAATTTAGAAGAACGTATGAATGTCTTGATTGCTTTAGTAATTTTTTTTATCAAGATATTTGTAAAGTGGCCCTGTGTCAGAAGCGCTTCTGATCATATTGTTGGACTGAATAGCTGTATCAATACCACGGCACTACAGCTTGAATAATGGCTGCAACACCTTTCAAATAACGATGAGATATCCGTGTGGTTTTGAAATCACTTCTGGGTCACTGCAAGTTATTGGGAAATTTGAATCGATACCCGGTTTGTCATGTGTAAACCACAATAAAAGATCCAATTTCAGCTGGTGTGGGTGATGATGCTAGTTCTCGTTGCACAAACAGTCGCATATATCACAAGGTTCGTCGCATGGATGAACCAAGCTATAAAGTTCGTTTAGTTGCAACATTTTTCGGTCGCGCGGACTTGCCAGCTCTTCCTAATGATACATTCAAATAACCGAATGTGCGAGTGACGCCAATTCCACCGTCTACCAATTACAATGACATACGTGTAGGGCAAAAATGAATGCGGAGACAAGCCTGCTGTGTATTCCCTTCCACTTGTCTCGCACGTTCCCAATAGTAATGAAATAACGCAGAGCCCGTGATTAATGGTTCTATTATTTTGTTGCGGCAGTAGATATATAATGAAGTATCGTAGTAAAGAATTTAGAGCTGTTAGCGGCAATGTTCCGAAATATTCCTCTAACAAGGGAACCGTCCCAGTTTGTAGTGCTTGAATAAGGGGAGGTTGTAAGCTGATTTGGATCAAAATTAACTTTTTTTGGTTTTTAGCTGAACTAATAAATTAAGAAAAAGTCGGTAGGTTAAGGAAGATCACAACTACAGGTGTACAAATTTTCATAGATGTAGATTGAATAGTTTCTGAGATAAGTGTACCTGAAGTTGTTAAATTTAACAAGGCGAGGATAGGGCTTACAACCTCCCCTTTGAAAATGCATATTTAAACTAATTTTCTTTTCGGAATATGTATGATAAGAACTTTCTTGTGTTAAATTTTAACGTACCTTGTTAACATGTTTCGGCTTATTTTCGGTCATCTTCGGAACTGGTCGTTGTTGGTCTTGGCGCCTCTTGTTTCCTGTGTGGGTGCGTTCGTAGTGTAGAGTCAAAGAGTGTATGTGTTTTGAAATTGAGTTGTGTGTTGAGAATATCGTTGGGGTGTGTTTTGATGTGTCTGTATATTTCATATTGTTCTAGTGTGTTGAGTTTCTGGCTTTTTGGTTGGATGTGTAGTATTTGCATGTCTGTGTTGATGTCTCTGTAGGTGTGGTTGGAATTTGTGATGTGTTCTGCATATGTGGAGGTGTTTTGTAATTTTGTTACGGCTGTGATGTGTTCTTTGTAACGTGTTTGAAATGATCTGCCTGTCTGTCCTATGTAGAAGTTGTTGCAAGTGTTACATTTGAGTTTGTATACGCCTGTGTGGTTGTATTTGTTTGTGTTGTTTGTGTGCTGAGATGTTTTTTTTAGAGTGTTATTTGTTCTGTATGCGATGTTGTAGTTTAATTTCTTGAATGAGGTTGCAATTTTATGTGTGTTTTTGTTTTCGTATGTTAGTATGATGTATTTTTTGTGTTCTTGTGTTTGTGTTGTATTCTTCTGTTTTTTGTGGTTTTGTTTTGTCTTACGTATTATCTTGTCTATTATGTTGGGGTTGTATCCGTTTTCTTGTGCTATGTATTTGATTGTGTTTAGTTCTTCGTTGTAATCCTGTTGGTTAATTGGTATGTTGAGTAGTCTGTGTACCATTGTTCGGAATGCAGCTTGTTTGTGTTGTGTGGGGTGGTCAGATGTATTGTGTATGTGTGTTGTTGTTGTTGTTGTGGGTTTTCTGTATACTTTGAACGTGTGTTTGTTGTCTACTTTTGTTATATAACATGTTAACAAGGTACGTTAAAATTTAACACAGGAAAGTTCTTATCATACATATTTCGAAGTGATACAGTGTTAAAAGTTGTGTCATCAAGATGTATAATTTCCTTTCATTAAGAAACTTGGTAACAGTCGTTCGTTTCGTTCTTCCCTCGTTTACGAAGTACATTGACTTGAAAATCGTTGCTACTTATACCGCTTCTTGCGCGCACTGGGGTCCTCATAGCTCCGCGACACCTATCACAGGTCTCGCATTAATTCTCCAGTCAATTTTTTTCTCTTAACTCGTCTACGAAGCACTCTTGATAGTAGTACTATACCACATATAATATTGAATGGGATTATTGTTAAATACAGTGAAACAGTTAAAAATCTTGGCATTTTTATGGATAGCGATCTAAATTGGAACACTCAAGTAACACACATTTGCAAAAAAAAATATTTTCTCAACTTCGCTCCTTGTTCCATATGAAATAATTTCTACCACTTAGTCTAAAAAAAATCTTATTCAGACGCTCGTAATGCCCCATTTTGATTATTGCGATTCCTTGCTAACTAATGTAAGTTCATGCTTAGCTGAGAGACTACAACGTGTTCATAAGGTGTGCATACGATTCATCTGCAATACTCGTAAATTTGATCATATAACACCTTCCCTCCAGTTACTTTCATGGGTGCGTCTGAAGGAACGAAGAACAATACATTCACTATCTCTTCTGTTTAGAATCATGGATACTTCTACTCCGAATTATCTGTTATCGCGCTTTCAATTTCTTACAACTCTTCGAAACCGACATCAAGCACTTCTTTCTATCCCTTCCTATACTGTAGAAATACCTCGCTCCTGGAATTCGTTACCTAATGACGTCAGGGACTGCCGGACTTTATCACAACTCAAAATTAAATTGGAAAATTTTGTCTTAGTTAATGTTTTTAGGTATTGCTAGAAGTATTGATTTGTGTTTTCTTTTCTTTTTCTTTTTTAATCTATATTAAAATTGTTAGTTAGTTAGTTAGTTAGTTAGTTAGTTAGTTAGTTAGTTAGGATAAAATTAATTATGATACTTAATCACTCGTTTAAAGTTTGTGTGACTGCAACCTATATATATTTTTGTGTGGCTTTACTTTGTGTATAATCTTTTCTCTCTCTCTCTCTCTCTCTCTTTATTTCTTGTGTAGCTTTACTTTGTATATAGTGTATTTTTTTCTGTTTATTTCTATTATTGTATTTGTATTCCTGGTGTTGTGGAAGAGAAGGCTTGATGGCCTTAACTACACCAGAATCTATACTAATAATAAATCTGTAGCCGAAAATTTTCTGGTAATTTTCGATTTTCCAAAAATAATTGGTCCTAACATATATAATTAACCACCCTGAAACCGAAAATCGCTTTTTTGAAATTTTTGTTTGTATGTCTGTCTGTCTGTATGTTTGTTACCTTTTCACGCGATAATGGCTGAACGGATTTCGATGAAAATTGGAATATAAATTAAGTTCGTGTAACGTTCTCTCCGCTGGCATGTGGTGAAGTCGTTCTTAACTAACACATAATGGCTGAACGGATTTCGATGAAAATTGGAATATAAATTAAGTTCGTGTTGCAAGTTTCACCAGCCTATAATTTTATGTCTGAAATACTCTTCCAGCATTCGAATTACTTACTTACTGGCTTTTAAGGAATCCGGAGGTTCATTGTCGCCCTCACGTAAGCCCGCCATCGGTCCCTATCCTGAGCAAAATTAATCCATTCTCTATCATCATATCCCACCTCCCTCAAATCCATTTTAATATTATCTTCCCATCTACATCTCGGCCTTCCTAAAGGTCTTTTTCCCTCCGGCCTCCCAACTAACACTCTATATGCATTTCTGGATTCGCCCATACGTGCTACATGCCATGCCCATCTCAAACGTCTGGATTTAATGTTCCTAATTATGCCAGGTGAAGAATACAATGCGTGCAGTTCTGTGTTGTGTAACTTTCTCCATTCTCCTGTAACTTCATCCCTCTTAGCCCCAAATATTTTCCTAAGAATCTTATTCTCAAAGTGAGAGTCCAAGTTTCACAACCATACAGAACAACCAGAGAATCAGTCCCATTCCGAGGCTTATTTGAAGGATTCGTAACAAGCTGTTTTTTTACGGTGAAGGGTTGTTAGCCCTTCGCTCAACCCCCAAGCTGGAGGACCACCCCTCATCGGCTGTCCGCGACTGCTTATTCAATATATTTACAGCTACCCTCCATATCTGGAGACCGTCTCCTCGAATTAAAATTTTATATTGCCTAAAAATACAGATCCAAGGGTTGCACAATTCTTTAGGTTTTGGAGGGATAACTTGTTTTTTAATTGTCTTACCATGTAAAGTATTATTGTTGAGTCTCTATTTCTATTGAGTGCTGAGACAGCTTGTATTTATGTTACTGATTTTAGATTTTTTATTGATATTTATGATATTGTGATTGAGGCGGTAATAAATCATTCAAATCTCAAATTCGTCATTTGCCTTTGTGATTTAGGGAAACCATGAAAAAAACCCAGTCAGAATAGTCGGCCACCGGATTCGAACTCGGGACCTCCCGAACGCGAGTCTCCAACGTTACCGCCTGAGCCAATTCGCTGTATTTTTGTTGGTGTTTAGTATTTAATAGCCGTCACGGTGGTCTAGTGGCTAGAGCGTTGGACTCAAAATCCTTTGGACATAGGTTTGATCCCGGCGCATCCCCAATTTTTAAATTCTCTTGGACAACCCATGCAGATTATATCGACTTACTCATTCTTTGGATAGTCTCCGCTAATTTTTGGTAAATAATAGTTGTTTTCAATTTTGCGGGGATTTGTGTTTTTCGAATGGGGTTAAGTACCCTACCACTTTGGTAGTGCGGGTCGCATACAGAAGTTTCGACCAAAAGTGGGTCATACCTTCAAAACATTTGAGAATCACTGTTCTAAGGAAACGTAGAGCGTGCATGCATTTTATATATCTCTATTTATCATACAGTTTATGTAGCTTAATAAACACTGTAATCAACTTGGACAGGTTTTATTTGATAACGCCTCATATAAAATAATAATAATAATAATAATAATAATAATAATAATACTTACTTACTTACTTACAAATGGCTTTTAAGGAACCCGAAGGTTCATTGCCGCCCTCACATAAGCCCGCCAGCGGTCCCTATCCTGTGCAAGATTAATCCAGTCTCTATCATCATACCCCACCTCCCTCAAATCCATTTTAATATTATCCTCCCATCTACGTCTCGGCCTCCCTAAAGGTCTTTTTCCCTCCGGTCTCCCAACTAACACTCTATATGCATTTCTGGATTCGCCCATACGTGCTACATACCCTGCCCATCTCAAACGTCTGGATTTAATGTTCCTAATTATGTCAGGTGAAGAATACAATGCGTGCAGTTCTGTGTTGTGTAACTTTCTCCATTCTCCTGTAACTTCATCCCGCTTAGCCCCAAATATTTTCCTTAGCACCTTATTCTCAAACACCCTGAACCTATGTTCCTCTCTCAGAGTGAGAGTCCAAGTTTCACAGCCATACAGAAGAACCGGTAATATAACTGTTTTATAAATTCTAACTTTCAGATTTTTCGACAGCAGACTGGATGATAAGAGCTTCTCAACCGAATAATAACACGCATTTCCCATATTTATTCTGCGTTTAATTTCCTCCCGAGTGTCATTTATATATGTTACTGTTGCTCCAAGATATTTGAATTTTTCCACCTCTTCGAAGGATAAATCTCCAATTTTTATATTTCCATTTCGTACAATATTCTGGTCACGAGACATAATCATATACTTTGTCTTTTCGGGATTTACTTCCAAACCGATCGCTCTGCTTGCTTCAAGTAAAATTTCCGTGATAATAATAATAATAATAATAATAATAATAATAATAATAATAATAATAATAATTAAACCGCGGGAGTGCGGGCCCTTTACCGTCAAGTTCCGTGACTGGAGTGTTCCGTGGCGAGTGTACTGAACTCTCAGGTAAGCAGCTAACTGTGCAGGCTTCAGAAGTACAGGCTTGCGTATATGAATTGCATACATACAATAATCATACATTTCGTACTTATCTAATTGGTGCGATGTCGACGGAATTTTGCAGTCCGTGCGCCAGACAAGTTAAATGCACCATGTTGGAATACCTCTCTTTAAGTTGTTTTGCTGCCTTAATAATATATGGAGCTGCATCAGTGACAAAAAGAAGTACATTATTATATTTAATCCTTTCAGGCCATAAAAGGCGCACAGCCTTATTAAAAACTAGGACAATAGATGCATGGTTTACCTTTTCCAGTTTCTCTGAAGTTAGCACAAATTTCTTCCCTACACAGTTCTTGGAAAGTATACCGATCACCACATTTGCCACATATCTAGCACTGACGCCTGTAAACTCACCAACTGAAACCCATATATTTTCTGATCGTTCACGCTTTCTCGAATTTTGGCAATCGTATTCTGGTACGAAATTGGTAAATATTCTTTACGTATTGTTGCTTCTAGAATATATGGATTTGTGTATTTTACCAGAAATCATCTAAAGTGGGGATTGTCCAAAGTTCTGAATGGAATGTTTGTGCGTACCAGGTTACATAAAACTATATTGAATTGTGACTCACTATTTGAACTCGATTGGTTTTTGTTTGAATTGCGTTCAACATTTTCCTTGTGTGTTTTACTATTACAGTGTCTTTCAAAATAGTACTTCTTAGTTCGTAATAATCTGAAATTACACACTGCACATACAACACTTTCTCCTTCTATAATAGCCTAAATATATCGCGCCCGAATTGTTCCAATAAATTATTTAGTATTGCACTTCGTGAACGAGTTGTTTTAGGCATTGCAATATGCGTCATTTCACACACGCAACTCTTCGGTATGACAGCTAAACACACTCTGAATGTTTCGGGTTCGATGCACGGAACAGTACGGCGAAAGGCGAGAGAGACTTACGTCATACTCTATACCCGTCTGCATAGTGAACTGCAATCGCCGTATCAGGGCCCGCACTCCCGCGATTTAATAATAATAATAATAATAATAATAATAATAATAATAATAATAATAATAATAATAATGAATCCGTGGCGCTACGGCCCGTGAAGAGCCCAGACCAACCAGCCGGCTGCTGTCCTCACGTCTACATGCCGAAGCAGAGGTGGACGATCATCCAACCAGAATGGAGGTATCGTGTGTTAGCACGATGCTGCCCCCAACCGTTATAGCTGGCTTTCGCAACCGGATTTCGCTACCTATTGTAGCTACCCAAATGCATCACGATGCTGGTGGGCACCGTCCCATACAATTTCATGAGAAAATTTCTTCCCTCATGAGGACTCGAACCAGCGCGCATTCCGTAACGCGAGTCCCAGGATGCCTTAGACCACGACGCCACGGCGAGGGACTCGTATATAAAATCCAATCGCCAATTTACTAATAGTGATTAGTCTAGTTGTTTTCTGGGGTTCTTTATCAACGTACCATACAAATCAGTGTTTGTGTTTGTAATTTGAAGTAGTGTGCATGATATGTATTATCAATTTCTGTATATCATAACTGATTGAATTGTTTATGCCTTAAATTTAATTAACTTCTTTTGTGTTATACATATAGCTCAACTAATGAATGATCGTTTGCGTTTGTAAATTTAATAATCTGATTGGCTATGTATTGTATACTTTTAGTAGAGCCATCGATGTAGCTCAGTCGGCAGACTCGCTGGGCTGCTGATCCGGAGCTGTGTTCGGGCTTGGGTTGGATCCCTCTTTGGTGGTTTCTTCCGAGATTTTCCCCAACCGTGGGACTGAAGCCGGATGGTCTATGGCGAGTCCTCGGCATCAACCCCTTTGATTTGATTACCCTCCTTTGATCTGATTACCTGGTTGGGTTTTTCCGAGGTTTTCCCCAATCAAAAGCCAAATTCCGGGTAATCTTTTGGCGAATCCTCGGACCTCACCTCATCTCACTACATCTGGCCAAAATATTGTAAAAAATTGCACAAAATTGTAAAAATTGTAGAAAATTACTAAATTGTAAAACTGTAAAAATTTGTAAAAATTGTAATTGTAATATTGTAAAATTTTGACTTGTTCCACATCTTAAAGCTTCATTGCTGATGTAAGATCTATGGATTTATGAAAACAATAAGTACTCTTAAGAAACTAGTAATATTTAACGGTATATTTTGAAATTTAACAAATGTATTTTACCACAATTTCAAAAGCAGAATTAATATCAGCTTAACATAACTTCAGACTCTCATCTTCACAGCCGAAGAGAGCAATGCTACATACTATCTGCACGAGCTTTCCTTGTCATTACTCTATTCTAAGCCTGATAGCACTTAAAGATATATGAAGGACTACAACGTACCTGTATATAGGCGAAGCTGCTCCCTCTTTGTACCAGATAACAAGGTACACCTTGTCTTCTGGGATGGGGGGTGTGATGTCACAAGGCATCTTAGCAACGCCTCCTGCCACCGCCTGAGCATCTGACACCAGCACTACAACAAGAGACAAGAGAGAATCAACAACCGCACTCTTCCCCTTGCATACAATTATACGTCGCTAACTACAAATTAATCATTAATGAAAATATTAACGAAGAATCGTGTGGCACAGCAGCTGCAGTAATTGCATTATTCTGTAGTCTGACTACAAGGTCCTCATGTCATGAGACGAGGTAAGTATTCATTAACTTTACCAATTCATGTATTAAGCAGCAAGAAATTAACAAATACATAAATATACATAATAATGGGTAAAGTGAGTTTCTCCTATTCCTCCTCCAATTGAAGAGTGTGAAAGAAACAACCAGGTAATCAGCCCAAGCGGGGATCGAACCCACGCCCGAATGCAATGCAAATCGATAGGCGAGCGCCTTAGCGGACTGAGCTACGCCAGTCGCATGATATTGTGACTATTACACTTTTACTACGTCATACTACTTTTGACCAATAAAACGGTATGATAGGACGTCTTCCAACCAATCATGGCTGCTTATCGCACAATTTTATCGCGTCCCTAGCATTTGTTTAATTTTATCGCGTCCCTAGCATTTGTTTATTTTTATCACTACCCTAGCATTTGTTTCTTTGTTTGCCAACATTTCAAACTGCACTGGTCTGGACGTCAAAAAACAGAAAATTACAAACCACTCCAGTCGATGCACTGCAGTTTCAAATATGACTCGCTTTGGCATTCAAGAACAAGAATTAATAAAGATCACTGGTCATATATGAAGAGCACCATTCGGAAATCTTGAATAAGTTGAGGAATAAACCATGTACATCAACGAGTTCCACTTCTTTTAAGCACACGTCTAATATAAAACATTAGCACCAACCACAAAAACATTCAAATTTGAAAATTATACTTTCAATAATTGTTTCTTTTAAAATTATTCATGTTTATTTTTTATGTCATCATCGTTAATTGAAACTTTTCTTGTTTATTTCATCATCCCTAATTAAAACTTTTCTAACACTTGTTTATATTATTTAGGTTATGTTATGGCTTCTGCTATAATATATTATGGATAGTCGCTTATCAGAGATTGTTTAATACTAAGATTTATTGAAAATCATCTGTAAAGTGACGTTGATTACCGGGATTCGGATAATTGAAGTGGAATGCAAAGGTTTTAATAAAAATGAAATTGAATCAACAAAGCCTTCTTGACTAGTAACCGTCTACAGATTTCAATGATGATTCCATAGTTGGCACACCTGATAACATCACATAATCATAACACACCATGCCATCTAGCATGCATCTAGCGTAATATTTGTAATGTTGAGATGGTACAATAATACATTTGAAGACAGTTGTATTTTCGTAAGTCAATTAATATTTTATTGTATTGGAGTACTTCGTTACTTCTAATCTTTATATACTTTCTTCTAATCGTGTAATAGTCAATTATATCCCACTCGAGTTTTGCTTTTCTCTAGATAAATCAAAACCTCTAGTGAGATTACTGTTGATAATTTTTTATACTTCGGGTTCCTAAGGCGAACATCCTACGATAAAGGTTCCCGGAAACATGTCAGTTGCCTCAGTATTTGCGTATAATACTGTACAAGAATTATACAAAATTTGTTTTTAAAGTGGGTCAAAATATTATCGTTATTAAGTTGATACCTCGTGAATGCAAAGTCATTTTCCGACGGTTGTTAGTGTCCTATGATTATCGGAGAACAGTTCTATTTCAACTACGCATTAATTCCAGCGCAGCCAATTTCGGTCCAATTTAACTCACCTCTTCAACACTATTATCACTTAATCCAGCAAATAAGATGAAACCACAAGTTTGCTAAATGGAGGAGGTCGTTGTGAAGGAAATCCGCCTTGTGGTCGACTGCTCCAACCCACTCATTGGTAACCCTCTACTGGTGATGATATCCGGTAGGGGAATTTAGTTCCCAACTCTTCCTTACAAATGACAGATCTTTCAGTAGTAAGGTCCTCCCTTCTATCAATACCGGGAAATGTAAGCATTCAGCTTTATGCAGAAAAATTAGTAATATTATGCTCTCGGTACAAAGTTGCAGTTATTTTCATAATATAGCGAGGACCACTACTATTTCTAACACTTATATGGTTTCTAAAGTGGTTATTAAATAAATGAAATTATTATTTATATTATTATTTATATTATTATTATTGTTATTATTACGTCTATTATTATTATTATTATTATTATTATTATTATTATTATTATTATTATTATTATTATTATTAAAATTGTATTTTCATAGTCACGTTGATTACATTTACAATCACGCAATCAGAATACTAGGAATAATACGGTCAATAACTTATTCTTTTTCCACGCCCGATTCTCTTTTAATGCTATACTATACATTGGCGCGATCGAAACTCGAATATGCATCTGTAGTTTGGAACTCGATTACAACTACGGACTCGGCTAAATTAGAAAATATACAAAGAAAATTTATATCCTTATGTTCATTCAGATTTCTGCCCATTAATTCCGGGTATAGTTATGAGAGAAAATGTGAATATTTTAATTGTCAAAATCTATATGCTAGACGCCATGAGCTAGATTATCTGTTCTTTTGTAAAGTCCTCAAAGGTGATATATCCTGTGACTCTTTCTTAAACAATATTACCTTACGTATTCCAACAAAAGATATGAGAGCCCACAAACTTTTCTATATTAGAAATTCGAAATTTCTTTCACCAGTCTCAAGATGCATTAAAAATGCCAACATGCATGGCTGCGAATTCGATCCCTTCAATGTATAGACTTTGTTTGCTCTTGGCAACGATTTATCATTTATGTATTCGTTTAGGCATTATACTCAATTAACATTGTCTCATAGTATTCTTAGTTATCCATTCATCGTTATTATTGTAATTGTAATTATATTTATGTGTAATAATTATTTTTGTTTTATGTTTTTGTTATATTTGTGCTGAACTGTAATTGGCCACTGGCTGTTGTACAGCACATTAAATAAATAAATAAATAAATAAATAAATAAATAAATAAATAAATAAATAAATAAAAATAAATTATTATTATTATTGTTAATAGTTTTCTGCCCAAGGGCAGGTCTTTCACTCCAAATCCAGCATTCTACAATCTTTCCTATTTTCTGCCTTCCTCTTAGTCTCAGCATATGATCCATGTATCTTAATGTCTATCATCTGATATCTTCTTTTGCCCTGAACACTTCTTCCATTCACCATTCCTTCCATTCTATTCTTCAGCAAGCAGTTTCTTCTTAGCCAGTAACCAAACCAATTCCTTTTTCTCCTTGAGCATATTTCTTTCTTCACCCACTCTTCCTAACAGATCTTTTCTTATTCTGTATGTTCATTTCACACGCTTCATTCTTCTCCATATCCACATTTCAAATGCTTCTAGTTCTTTCTCTTCACTTCGTCGTAATGTCCAAGTTTCTGCCCCATGCACTGCCACACTCCATACAAAGCACTTCACTCTTCCTTAGTTCTTTTTCTAGAGGTCTGTAGAAAATATTATTATTATTATTATTATTATTATTATTATTATTATTATTATTATTATTATTACTTATGGCTTCTAAGGAACCCGGAGGTTCACTGCCGTCCTCACATAAGTCTGCCATCGGTCCCTATCCTGTGCAAGATAATTCCAGTTTCTATCATCATATCCCACCTCCCTCAAATCCATTTCAATATTATCTCCCCATTTACACGTCTCAGCCTCCCCAAAGGCTTTTTTCCCTCCGGCCTCCCAACTAACACTCTATATTCAATTCTTGATTCGCTCATATGTGCTACATGCTCTGCCCATCTCAAACGTCTGGATTTAATGTTCCTAATTTATTATTATTATTGTTATTATTATTATATCTATTTTATACTTACTTACTGGCTTTTGAGGAACCCGAAGGTTCATTGCCGCCCTCATATAAGCCCGCCATCGGTCCCTATTCTGTGCAAGATTAATCCAGTGTCTATCATCATATCCCACCTCCCTCAAATCCATTTTTATATATTATCTTCCCATCTACGTCTCGGCCTCCCTAAAGGCCTTTTTCCCTCCAGCCTCACAACTGACACTCTATATGCAATTCTTGATTCGCTCATACATGCTACATGCTCTGCCCATCTCAAACGTCTGGATTTAATGTTCCTAATTATGCCAGGTGAAGAATACAATGCGTGCAGTTCTGTGTTGTGCAACTTTCTCCATTCTCCTGGAACTTTATCCCTCTTAGCTCCAAATATTTTCCGAAGCACCTTATTCTCAAACGCCCTTAACCTGTGTTCTTTTCTCAAAGTGAGAGTCCAAGTTTCACAACCATAAAGAACAACCGGTAATATAACTGTTTTATAAATTCTAACTTTCAGATTTTTTGACAGAAGACTGGATGATAAAAGCTTCTCAACCGAATAAAAACAAGCATTTCCAATATTTATTGTGCTTAATTTCCTCCCGAATACCATTTATATTTGTCACTGTTGCTTCCAGGTATTTGAATTTTTCCACCTCTTCAAAAGATAAATTTCGAATTTTTATATTTCCTTTTATTATTATTATTATTATTATTATTATTATTATTATTATTATTATTATTATTATTATTACTCGGTACTTACTTACTTTCTTATTTACTTATGGCTTTTAAGGAACCCGGAGGTTCACCACCCTCACATAAGCTCGCCATCGGTCTCTATTCTGTGCAAGATTATTCCAGTCTCTATCATCATAACCCACCTCCCTCAAGTCCATTTTAATATTATCCTCCCATCTACGTCTCGGCCTCCCCAAAGGTTATTTCTTCTTCGACCTCCCAACTGACACTTTATATGCATTTTTTGATTCGCTCATACGTGCTACATGCCCTGCCCATCTCAAACGTCTGGATTTAATATTCCTAATTTATTATCATTATTATTATTACTATTATATTATTATTATTAAGTTATTATTATTATTATTATTATTATTATTATTATTATTATTATTATTATTCAAGCTTGTATATGCATCTGTAGTATGGAACTCTATTACTTCCACTGACTCAGGTAAGCTTGAGAATATTCAAAGAAAATTTATTTCCCTTTGTTATTATAGATTTTTACCTAATTCTGATGATTATAAATATGAGATTAACTGCAAATATTTTAATTGCTGTAGTTTATTTACCAGACGTCAAGATCTTGATTACTTATTTTTTTGTAAAGTTCTTAAGGGTGATATTGATTGTGAATCCTTCCTAAGCAATATCAGTCTTCGTATTCCTGCTAAGGGTTTAAGATATCATGAAATGTTTTACAATAGAAATTCTAAATCTCTCTCTCCGGTCTGCAGATGTACAAAATATGCTAATTTGCATGGATCAAGCTTGGTTCCATTTAATGTGTAGTATATATTTTGAAGTTTTATATCAGTTTTCATTTATATCTTTTGTTTAAATATGTATTTTAATATTATTCTCGCTAACTTTTATATCATTTTGTTATTTATTAATTTACTGGATCCATCCTTTTATTTTCAAATACAATTACTTTTATCTCATTATGCTATGTAGTTTAGTCATCCATTATATCCCGTCCATTCATTATTGTCGTTGTATTATAATCTTGTATATCTTTGTAATACTATTTTATATGATTCCATTCTTCATTTATGATTCCATTATTTCATTTGTAATTATCATTTTAATTAATTGCCATTAATTTAATTATTTCTTTGTACTTTTATTGTAAATTATTGCTAATGTTTTTGTTACATTGTTTGTGCTGAACTGTAATTGGCCTCTGGCTGTTGTACAGCACATTAAATATAAGTAAGTAAATAAATAAATAAATAAATAAATAAATAAATAAATAAATAAATAAATAAAATTATTATTTCTAAAAATCATCCGTCTATGTGCAGATTCATCTGTTTTTCTTGCTGTTAAATGTTCTTTGAATTGATACATCTAGGGTTGATAACACTGCTATATAATTTTACAAACAGCTGTCTGATCTTCGACAAGAAAATATGCAATTACTGTGTCACTTGCCTGAACAACTCATTGAATTACACTTATCTAAACCTTTCGCACTATACGTATCTCTTTCACAGTTCAATTTGGACAAGAATTTACTCGATCGGCATGTTCCCAGGATGTATAAACTCCTCTTCCTGATGAAAAATGTAATGTTTTATTTAACGACGCTCACAACTGCCGAGGTTATATCGGCGTCGCCGATGTGCCGCAAGAGTTCTCTTACATGCCAGTAAATCTATCATCGTATACTCCACGACATCCATAACCAACGAGCATTCATTCAAATATCTCAACAAATCTGATTACACATAACAGCAATCTCCAATATAAAACAACATTAGTTCATTAGCGAACGTTTTTCAGTAAGTAGTCTTATAATAATAATTATCTGTGTCTCTATATAATAACTCGTATGTATTTTTGCACTTATTATCATTTTTCCATCTCAATTTTCAGATGAAACACATACATAACACACGAACATCAGCTACGCAAACTATCGTATATCCTATGACAATCCTCAACTAATGATTACTCTTAAAATATCTATTTTATCTATCATCATTATAAATTTTAAAATTTTAACATTATTGACAAATTTTAATCATAATTGTATATTTTATTTGTAACATGAGCTATATGTATAAAATATCCGTCCAATTCAATTTCAAAATCCAAAGATTATATCAATAATTATCCTGTATTATGTCATATTTTACATAAAGCTCATGAATCTCATGTATTGCATACATGCTGTACATTGTTCTTTTTTTTTTAGTTGCATAATTTATTATTATAGGTCCAGATTATATGTTTTTTGTTATATCTGAAGATGCCCCAAACGGCGAAAACGTTCATATATTTTATTAAATAGCAAATAAACATTTTTTTTATTTTTTTTTAAATCCACCACCAACAGAAGCATGCTTCCAATTACAGGTGGCTTACACAGATGTATACACAAAATACATAATAAGAGAGAGAAAAAAAAACAACAAAACAAACAACACAAACAAAAGAAAGAAAATACATGATGGTAATAGATGCTAGAATATTATAATATTACAGTTAATATAGTGCCAAATGTCAATATAATGATGCAAAATTATTTGAAAAACTTGAGTAAAAACATTATAAAACACTTCTTCATAATTTAAATATCTAAGGAAATACAATGCTTTTCAATATTGTATGAAAATTTTCAATTGTTAAACTGAAATCCAATTGAGAATCACAGTTTAAAGAGGGAGAGTTGTAAGTATTACACATAACAAACAATGGAGAGTTCTTGAAGAAAACAGTTCTAGGAATGGGAATAATAAAAGGTTGCCTATGACATAATTCTGTTCTTTTTACATTGAACTGAAGCAATTTAAGAAAATCACAGTTATTCAATATACCATTAACAGTCTTATAGAGTAAAATTTGGCTATTTATTAATCGTCGAGATTTTAAAGTTTTATAATTAAATTCAAAAAGTAACTGATTATATGAAATTTGCTTGTCATAAGACGATACGTGATATTTTTTAAAATATAAATAACGTAAAAATCTTTTCTGTATCCTCTCTATTTGCATCTGATGGGACTGGAACTGAGGTGACCATATTACAGACGCATACTCTAGCTTACTTCTAACCATAGTTTTATAGAGAGTATCAATAGTATTTATATTTTTTAAGTCTTTTGTATTTCTGATTATAAATCCTAATTTTCTACATGCATCAATTACCACATGATTTAAGTGCATTTTAAAACATAAGTTGTGTGTAAAATAAATACCCAAATCCTTAAATGATTCTACTCTAGGTAACTTCACACCATTAATTTCATACGAATTTTGAGGAACTGTCTTATTTTTAGAATATGTTGCAAGTTGATATGTCTTAAGATTGAAAATTTATTATAAACTTATTTAATAATTCACCAGGCATATTGAAATATAAACATGAATTGTAAATTATTGACATGAGCACACTTAAGCACACTTAAACGCCACCGACTTGGCCCGGGATTGAACCGCAACCTCGGGCACAGAAGGCCAGCGCTATACCAACTGAGCCAACCAGGCCGACTCTTCCTGTTGAATGTTTTGAAACAAGGCATATGGAAAGTACATCGGAGCTGGACACCGACATCTCAGACGCGGTTGCGACCAGATGCGTTGCCACGCGACCACTTACTTCCCTGCCTGGCTTCTGCGGGCGAAAGTCGCTGTTGAACTCGTGCGTTAATAATTTAGCGACGTGGAAAACATTGAGGGATGGAGAACGTCCGCCAGATTAAGCTCTCATAAGCCGTAAATTAGGTGTTAGCTTCTATTAGGCGCACTGAATTACCTCCATAATCTAATCTTGAGTATAATTTACATGCACCGTGCGGTGAAAAGGTTATCTGCGTTGCTTTGTTTTTAGAACCAGTCTGCTCACTTCGTTATGGACCATTTTGCGGTCTTTTTATATCTCTGCAGATTTCGAAGACTGCTTCCAAAATACAGAATAACGTCATTAGGGTAAACGCGGGTGAATCGGATTGGAGGACGAATCGGATCAGTTAATATAAATTGCTGGTCCTAGAGTGCGCTAGCTAGGTTACGTCCAATTTCGGCTTCCCCTTCAAAATTTTCTAGAGCTCCTTCAGTGGAGCAGCTTAACCCGGAGTGAGACTAGTGGCCAACAGCTTGGAGCTCACATATTTAGTTTTGTACAGCCCCCAACCCCTTGCAAGGACGCGTTTTGCGTACCTTTTAAATTTGTACTCCCAAATCTCTTACGAGTTTTCGATTTTTCGATTTCCCTCAGATATCATATAACCCTGCGCTAGTGAGTTCTTGCTGATACCATCCTCTGAAGTCAAAGAATGCTAGTATTTGAGTTCGATGACCATAAGAAGTTGGCGTGTGACCGGCTGGTGATAAATAGGCTACTTTTTATAAGTTTGAGGTACGTAGATGCTCTGAATTTGCCATTTTGTTATTTTTTAGCTCTGGATTAAACAAGCGAAATTGACCATATGTTTATATGAACTTTTTTTGCTTGCTTTCAGGTCCTCTATCAATTCCCCAGCTTTCCCACATGTTTTGATACACTCTGTAGAAGTTATAATTATTACGAAGGTAATCACCAGACCGTGTGTAGATCATCCATCCTTTCACTGTCTCCAATCGCGTTTGTAACAGTATTGCACGAATACTGAGAGTGGAAGACACATTTGAAAACTTAATAGTAGTAGAAACAGCAACAAAAATATCGACCCTAATGAGAGCATCTTGTTTATGTTGTGCGTACCTGCTTGTGACGGAATTATCTTCCCTGTCAGAGCACTTAAACAATAGTCGACTTATTCACAAATGAACGAAAAAATACTTTCGAAGAACAATCTTAATTATAGATCGCTAGTAAATTAGAAAATGATTGAAAATGATACCTTCAGCGTAATTCATAATTTAAGTTAGTACTTGAACAAAAAGAAGAAGAAGAAGAAGAAGAAGAAGAAGAAGAAGAAGAAGAAGAAGAAAAAGGAGGAGGAGGAGACATAGATGGTACTGATTAGTCTCTAAATCATCCTAACACTTTTTACTCTGAAAGAGACTCCCTTACAGGAGGCTTTTGTTATGATACTCATGTTTCTGAGCCAACAGTGTGTCACAAAGTGAGACAGAGATGAAGAGAGTGATCTCTGCAATGTTGGCAAACCTGCTCTCACGCAGCCAGAAGCTCAAACTCGAGTCTCGAGAAAACCGCAGCGAGAACCTCAAGAACTGGAGTGGAAATGAATTTGGTTCCCTGCAGGTCCGTGGTTTGAATTCCTGCGACTCTAACCTCGTTACGACTCCAGCTTTATGGAACTTCTCTTGTTGTGTGAAAATCAAGTAAACGATGTCGCTACATGACACATAGTTCGTCATTATGTATATCACGAAAAGATGCATCATTATCTATACAGTTAGTTAATACTTTGGCTTTCAATTGCAAAAGAGCGAGTTTACTTCCCGGCGAGTCCAAATTAGTGTTACGATATATTAAATAACGCTAAATTCTGTGAGAGTGTGGGAAAATTTATGGCAAAAGTTCGGAGGCTGAGGGTGGAACTGGCCGAGGGGGAGGGGGCCGAGGAAATAAGAGGAAGAGTTATTTATTAGTGTTGTAATGAGTAGTATTAACACTGAGCGAATGAGGTAATTAGGTGATAATGTTCTTTTTGTATTTATTGTGTTTTTTCTATTTGTTTGCTTTTTTATTGCGTGTGTATATGTTTTTTATGTATTACCTTTATATTTATTACTTGGATCATTTATTGCAGTTTCAATAAGGAATTGAATTGAATTGTTTATACAGGGTGTTTCCGAGTTGGTGTTACAAACTTTCAGGGATGATGGCGAAGGGCACATGTATCAATTTCAGATAAGGAACTATGGTCCGGAAATGACTGAGTCGAAAGTTATAAGCAAAAATAGTTGTGTCGAAATGGAATTGTAATTTGGCACCACGTGCCCTCCTTCCCTTAACCTTTGGAACAGTCGTGGAAAGATGGTATGGGCCGGATATCTCCTACGTGGGTACTTGTACTCGATACAATCTGTGAGCTTGTCTACTGTTCCCATTGGCTCATCCGTATTGAAAAATCAGGTCTGCTTATTCCGCTCTCGTGTACTCCTCCAGTTCACTAGGACTGATCGACTGGACACTGCAACTTGTACACATACACTGCTGTCTACAGACGTGCATATCAGGACCGACCGTGTCCATTACACATTACGCTATCTGCATTGCTTTAGTGTAGTTTCCTGTCCCCATCCCTCAGACAGCGCACTGAATGGAATACTGTAAGTAGACAACGTAAACAACGACAGATGAATACAGTATGTGTAAGATGTACAGATAAATACACATAAATAAGGTGTACAGAGGAATAAAATTATGTCATTTCCACTTTTGTTTGTAACTTTCGACTCGGTCATTTCCAGGGTTCCTTATCTCAAACTGATACATGTGCCCTTCCCCATCATCCCTGAAAGTTTGTAACACCGCCTCGGAAACACCCTATATATATGTTTCACTATGTGTTTTTTTTCTTTCATACCCTACATTTATTTTATTTTTATTATTTTTGTGAAATTTGGTATGAAGTTAGATTAGTTGTAATTGTGATAATTAATGATAACGGTAGTAACAATAATAACTGTTGTTTCACTATTTTATTATTAGTAGTATTATTTTTGTGTTCTTTGAAGTTTCAAACTGTGCATAGTTATAGCACGAATGGCCGTACGGGCTCGTGCGAAGGATCTTGTGTAGGAATACATGAGTTTGTATAATTGTGTATCAATAAACGCACTTCATTCATTCATTCATTCATTCATTCATTCATTCATTCATTCATTCATTCATTCATTCATTCATTCATTCATTCATCCATTCATCATTCATTCATTTCAAATTAGTGTAATTTATGATGGGCAATAAATGTTATACTGTTATTATTTTTTTTGTAATATGTAAGTATTCTGTTCTTTATCTTTTTGTTAAATTTTCACTGCTTGTATACTTTGTGAGTGTAAGAAAAGGCCCTTAACTCTGACAGTATAAATAAATTATTATTATTACTATTATTATTATTATTATTATTATTACTATTATTAAATGTGTGCTGGGTAGATTTTCTCAACTAATTCCGCGTCTAAAATCACTACGTTGTTAAATTACCATTTGAAGGCTACATTTGATTATCACAATTCTGTTCAGGATGAGATAAGATAATGACCTAATTCAGTATATTAAAGCAAAATTTAATGCTGTTTCTATTGAAAATGAAGGAAAGGACTGCATCTTCCTTTTATAATGTCGTATCAGTTTCTCTGGTTATATTTTGCGCATACATTTTGCAAGCAGCGTTGAAAAGGCGTACTTCACGATAATTACTACAGTAACTCCTGTTTCCTTCTTTAAAATGGGCACAATTATTAATTTTTTACATATTTAATTCGTAGATGCTGTACGAAAACTCTGTTCAGTAGTTTAGGAGGGAAAACGGTATGTGGTCAAAGAATCCGCATATAGAATTTTTTTCTCTTGCTATCAAAACTGCTGAAAAGTCTAATTCCGCAAACATCTCGAACTAAACTTTTTTAAAGTATAACAATCCCTCATCTGTAGGCCTGTTTTGTGTAATGAGTAAGGGAAAGTGTGTTAATGCATGACTAAATAGGTTACTCACCTAAAGTAATGTTCAAACTCTGTTTGCATTTCCAAACTCACCTTCCTCCCGGCGGTTATTCAAATGCACCGTCAAATAACAATATTATCATCTCGTTGTAAACAACAGAACATTTGTCTGACCCGAAAGCAATTTATAAAACAAACATGTTGTTCATGTCTGGAAAATGTAATATACGATAGGCAGTTTGTTTTTGTTGATTCTAGGTTATTCTTTTAACAAGTAGGATTCATAAGCACGAGATCACTCTCTTTCAGGGGAGTGCTAGAATTTTGTATATTCATATTTTCATTATATTATATTTTTCCGGCAATAAAATTATATTATTATTATCATTATTATTATTATTATTATTATTATCATTATTATTATTATCATTATTATAATCTACAAACGATTAGGGAAAACACGTGAATTTTTACTGGAACAAGTAACGAGATAGGTTTGGAAGTAAATCCCGAAAAGACAAAGTATATGATTATGTCTCGTGAAGAGAATATTGTACGAAATGGAAATATAAAAATTGGAAATTTATCTTTTGAAGGAGTGGAGAAGTTCAAATATCTTGGAGCAACAGTAACAAATATAAATGATACTCGGGAAGAAATTAAACACAGAATAAATATGGGAAATGCCTTTTATTATTCGGTTGACAAACTTTTATCATCCAGTGTGCTGTCAAAAAATCTGAAAGTTAGAATTTATATATTACCGGTTGTTCTTTAGGGTTGTGAAACTTGGACTCTCACTCTGAGAGAGGAACATAGGTTAAGAGTGTTTGAGAATAAGGTGCTTAGGAAAATATTTGGGGCTAAGAGGGATAAAGTTACAGGAGAATGGAGAAAGTTACACAACACAGAACTGCACGCATTTTATTCTTCACCTGACATAATTATGAACATTAAATCCAGACGTTTGAGATGGGCAGGGCATCTAGCACGTAGGGGCGAATCCAGAAATGCATATAGAGTGTTAGTTGGGAGGCCGGAGGGAAAAAGACCTTTAGGGAGACTGAGACGTAGATGGGAAGATAATATTGAAATGGATTTTAAGGGGGTGGGATATGATGATAGAGAATGGATTAATCATGCTCAGGATAGGGACCAATGGCGGGCTTATATGAGGGCGGCAATGAACCTCCGGGTTCCTTAAAAGCCAGTAAATGAGTAAGTATTATTATTATTATTATTATTATTATTATTATTATTATTATTCATAGTGTTTTGCCCAGGGCCAGGTCTTTCACTGCAAACCCAACGTTCCCCAGTCTTTCCTATTTTCTGCTTTCCTCTTACTCTCCGCATATGATCCAATATATCTTAATGTCGTCTATCATCTGATAACTTCTTCTGCCGCGAACTCTTCTCCCATTCACCATTACTTCCAGTGCATCCCTCAGAAGGCAGTTTCTTCTCAACCAGTGACCCAATTTATTTTCCTCTTTCTGGACAGTTTTAGCAGCATTCTTTCTTCATCCACTCCTTCCAACACAGCTTCGGTTTTTATTCTGTCTGTCCATTTCAGACGCGCCATCCTTCTCCATATCCACATTTCAATTGCTTCTAGTTGCTTCTCTTCACTTTGTCGTAATGTCTATGTTTATGTCCCTTACAATGCTACGCTCCATACAAAGCACTTCACTAGTCTCTTCCTTAGTTCTTTCTCCAGAGGTCCGCAGAAGATGCTCCTTTTTCTATTAGAAGCTTCCATATTTTACATTGATGATCGAAATGTAAAATGCTATCCAGTCGTTGTATATTGCCTATAATTTAGATGGCGTTTATCGACTTTTGTTTTAAATCATCGAAAGCGAATATCGAGTTTTGCAAAAGACCACAGTCTTCATTGCCTTATAAGTGCAGCAATAATCAACCTTTGTTAAAACTGATTTCACAGGAATACGTATAACATGCTTATCGACATGTAACTAACTCAATTTTGAAAATTTTGGCGTTTAGCGACTTTTGAAAAAAAAAACCGCTCCTCAATTATCGAGAATATATCTATGGTGGCTGAGTGATATAGACCTTCGTCATGTCACGCAGACGGTCAACGTTCGAGTCCCGGTCAGGCCTGGAATTTTTAATGGATAAACCCATAGCGACACTTATAGCGAACAAGGTCACAGTTTGAGTTTTTCCTGAGATTCTCCCGTTTCTCTATGCTAGTCTTCAACATCAGTATGTCCTATCTCTATTCCGTAGCATTCATCGATCACCAAAGAGGGGACTGGACTAGGGACAAGCGGGCTTGCCTGCTCCCAAAATTCAATAATCAGAGAACCTTAGTATAGTCAGCTGATGAGGGATGGAAATGTTAAATGTTATGTTTTATTTAACGACGCTCGCAACTGCAGAGGTTATATCAGCGTCGCCGGATGTGCCGGAATTTTGTCCCTCAGGAGTTCTTTTACATGCTAATAAATCTACTGACATGAGCCTGTCGCATTTAAGCACACTTAAATGCCATCGACCTGGCCCGGGATCGAACTCGCAACCTTGGGCATAGAAGGCCAGAGCTATACCACTTGCCAACCAGGTCGACTGAGGGATGGAAATGCCCCTATTGGGGTCATAGTAAAATTCTCTATAATGAACAAAGCGCTCCGGTTCATCCATCCCCTTTAGAATGACAATAAATATATACCATAGTGCCATATGTTAATAAGTGAAAAAGACGTAAATTCCCTATAAAAAAATTCAACTTTTATATACAATAATGAATAAATATTAGGGAAGAATATAATTTGAATATGTCTTACTTTTAAGATATTTTATGTACTCTGTACGCGAAAGAACTTTTTTTTAATTAAAATTTTGATCAGTATTAAGTGGATGAATTCGATAGTGATATCTGTCATTTGCGTCAATTTTGACGTCAGTTATGTTCCTGGAAAACAAAAAGAATTGGCAGACTAAACTCCGTTACATTTAAAAGCATTTATATTTTTTATTTATAACGAAAACTAGATACGTTTTGTTTTAGATCAGGATATGTGATCAGTACAATATGAAACTAAAATTGACAAAAGCTTAATTTCCGGAAACAAATTACAACATATCATCGAGTGCTTTATGAAACATCGAGTCCAGGAACAAAGTAACACTCCATTACATAGATCACAACAAAACCATTTACAATTTACGACGAACTCCATCATCTGCAAACGTCACGAGTTGCCTCTAAGCACGCCGGTCCGTCAACCTACTACAAACATCCATAATGAATAACTATATTTTAGCGGCGCATCTTGTTTGAAGCAATATTGTTTATATGCATAGGGGGCGGTTTGGTTGTGACAAGTCTCCGTGTATCATATAAATTTCAACTATGTTACTGCAAATGAGTACTTGCTGACAGGTAGGGATGTGACGTCATCACAAGCTAGGTATCTGGATATATGAGGTCGGACGTGTGATGTGGCGAGAGCAACTAGCGTAGCGATTCAATTAGCCACTTCAAAGAGAAACCGCACAGTCGAGTGAGAGAGAAGGGCGGGGGCAACTATGAGGAGGTGGGGGGCACCGTCAGCAAGGTGACGAGCCGGGATCATCACCTGTATCACGAGGAGCACTCGATAAATATATTCTCAAGAGAATTTTACACGTCAGCTTGTTTTAAAACACGTTTCAGTGCATAACTAACATTACGAGAGTTCAAAGTGGAGTTCAAATCGTCAGAGTCAATTTCTGTAACTGATTATGTGACAAATGATGCAAATGGTGGACAAGCAACTGAGCCTACGCTTTTTACGATGTATACACGACTCAAAACCCTGCGAGTCCGATGGAAATCGAATCGGTGATATGGAAAAGTTAAGTCCTTGTACATACCTTAGTTGTTATAGAAGGAAACTGAAGGAAGATAGGGTAATATTGATACCATCCGAAGAACGTGAGGCATATATATTTCGCAGAAAATTAAAGAATGATCATATCATATCATATCATATCATATCATATCATATCATATCATATCATATCATATCATATCATATCATATCATATCATATCATATCCATATCATATCTTATCGTCGCCTGAATGCAAGAACTAGGTAACTTGATTTTTCATATTTTGTGACATCACCTATTTACTTATTTATTGCACTAAGGAATTTGTCTCGTTTTCTTTTACCTATTTGTTATATTGGAAAATAGATGTCGCTGGTATCGTTCGATCAGTTACCTAGATCCTAGATTACATTTTGTGCGATTTTTGCTATGCTATAAAAGAGATAACTAAAAAACGCAAATTTCGAGTTACCTAGTTCTTGCTTTCAGGCGACGATATCATATCATATCATATCATATCATATCATATCATATCATATCATATCATATCATATCATATCATATCATATAACTCTTTACCATTGCATATAAGAAACACGCCATATTTTACATTCAGAAGAATAGGATGGTGAGAAGGACATTGATGGCAAATCCAATCTACAGTGTCATTGATTTTAGCAATATTACGTTTTAGATACTATTTGTTTTAACCTCATGTAATTAACAAATCTGTACATTTTAACCTGATTTTATTTTATCTCTTTTAAAATTTTAACCTGTTTTTGTGATTATCTGGTGATTATAGACTATATTTATTTTTTTATTTTATTCTTACATTTATTCATATTGTAGTAGCCATGTATTATATATATATATATATATATATATATATATATATACTCTGACATTGTCTATGGCTGTAAATTGCTGAATGACATTAAATTCATCTATCTGTCTGTCTGTCTGTCTGCCTATCATATCATATATCATATCACATCATATCATATCATATGATATTATATCACATCATATCATATCATATATCATGTCATATCATATCATATCATATCATATCATATCATATCATATCATATCATATCATATCATATCATATCATATCATATCATATCATATCATGTCCACACCTGTGGAGTAACGGTTAGAGCGTCTAGCCGCGAAACCAGGTGGCCCGGGTTCGATTCCCGGTCGGGGCAAGTTACCTGGTTGAGGTTTTTCCGGGGTTTTCCCTCACCCCAATATGAGCAAATGCTAGGTAACTTTGGGTGTTGGACTCCGGACCCATTTCACCGGCATTATCACCTTCATCTCATTCAGACGCTAAATAACCTAAGCTGTTGATAAAGCGTCGTAAAATAACCTAATAAAAAAATAAAATAAATATCATATCAATTGTCATGTCATATCATATCATATCGTCATATCATATATCATGTCATGTCATGTCATATATCATATATCATGTCTTGTCATATCATATCAATCACATCATATCATATTAGTTCTGAAGAGTTTGGAGTGACACAAATCTTATGGAACTACATGAACATACACAGCACATCTTTTCAGTAGACATTTCATTTAACTCTGTTTTACTCTAGGCTCTAGGCCTACTTCATGCTGAGGAGCCAGAGTTTAAGAAACTAAGTCTGAAATAATGAAAACGTTCAAACTTCAGTTTGTTACGATTTGAAGATTTTCGACAACTCACACAATGTTTCTTCGTATCATTTCGTGTTTATTTGGCATTATATTCGCTATTCTTTTCCGTCTTTCCCCTCGGTTCGTCTTTCAGATACGTCAACAGAGTCGCAATCTAGTAGATAACATTTCTTTTCTTTTTTTTTTTTTCTTTTTTTTTTTTTTTGTTTTACTTTCTCCATTCCCTATTTTCTTTTGTAAGCAAGGCTCCGTGTAGACCTCTACTGCTCTCACCTTATTTCTGCAGCTTTGTGTTTGTGCTGTCAGTAATACTTGTTTGTCTGAGTTATGAAATAGCCCCGCCAGATTCGTATATTAACACGCAATACACGGTGGAGGGTTAACTGAGCAATAACACAAAATCCTTACTGTTGTATGGGTTTAATAATAAACGAGAGATATGAAGTCACCCCTCCTTTCTACAATCAAGCGAATGCCAAACGACTACTTGCATAAAAGTACATACAGAGTAGGGAGGAATGAGGGGTGTTGCAAGGGATTTCAAATCCTGAATAGCACCGCTCAACACTTTTAGTAATAACTTTTAGTGAGATGAATGTTTATTCTCTTAGCCGTATGAAAAAAGCTTGTATTACTATATATGTGCTATATGCAAAACATGCGACATTCATTTTAATTTAGAATCATGATTTCCCACCGGCTTTTGTAAGCCCTAAATAAAAAAGGCCCAACATTTTAGTAACATTGGGTTAGTAAATGAAAAAAACAACATACCAAACACAATACCAATTAAAAATAACCAACTACAATACCACAGGAAGATATTTATGTATGTATTTAGCTCAACAAGCGTGAAGTGTATCAAAATTTATACCCTATTGAATGTTATTCCACCGGCTGTGTCTCAAATTGGAATTATAAAACATATAGGCCTACCTGCTTCTTGAAGCTTGTTCATACACAAATAGATGATATTCTTAAAATAAAAGACACTGAATACTCCCAAAAATATTATAGGTAGATTACATAGGTGAGATTATATTAAAGTTGACTTGTACTGAGTTTAGTATGAGTCATGTACACCAGTTTCTTTTACATAAACTTACCTCAAGTTCTAAAGTTATTATGGTACCTGAAGGTAATATGGCCACCTTAATTTGAATTAATTTTTAAGACTGTAGTATTTATAAATAAATAGTTCGTGTTTACATGAACTTTGATCCTTTATGCATATATAGGAAGTAATCCAAGACATTTCTTTAAACCAGAGAGCTTTATTATTTCCATTTTGGAAAATCTTACACTGTGCAGATAATATGTAATAGGGTAAACTAGTCTTTGCATAGTCAGCATAAACAGTCCTGGGATTTTAATATAGGTAGTGTCTTATTTTCAAGCCTTGGACAATGGACTCAGATGACAACTTGACTTTTGTAATTGCCTCTCCATGAGCAATATTGTGATAGTTCTTTTCGATAATGTAGGGTAAACTAGAGCCTGTTGGACAGTCGGGCATGTTGGACACTCTGTACTTTAACGTGTTACCTCGCCACTTGTGGGCACCATATTCTGCTAGAAGTCAATAACGGAAGTAGCCCCACTCGTGGCTACTTCCGTCATTGACTTCTAGCAGAATATGGTGCCCACAAGTGGCGAGGTAACACGTTAAAGTACAGAGTGTCCAACATGCCCGACTGTCCAACAGACCCTAGTTTACCCTATGGCCAGAAGAAAGAAACTTCATTATTTCTGAAAGAAAAATATTTATTGGCGAGTAATGAAGTTTGGATCGAAAATAATGGTTCTTGACTTCAAACAAATATTCCAACAAATAATAATTTGTGACTAGGCCTATAAAAATAGCAATTTGAGAAAAAAATAATGACGAAGTTAACAAAAACACAAAAATTAAAAAATATATCAATGGTTATATATGTAACAAATAAATAAGTTCTACAATATGGCATTTTTCGTTAGAGAGCTTTCCTTCTCCACTCTGTCCTAGAGTAGTGATCAACAGTACGTAGAACGAATATTTTCAGAGTACAAATATTGTTTTGTTTTTCTTTTTTCTGAACGTAAAAGGAGTATCTCTTTTGATAAAATGAAAAAGTTCATTGTTATTTATTACAATGAGGCTAGAATCATTATTATTTTACACTTTCTAGTTTTTGACGGATTTTAAGGAATATAAACGTGAATAAAAATTGCAAATACCATCGAATTCTTCTAATTAAAAAAAGATGTCTATATTAAATTCGTGTGTCTGCACACATATGTCAAAAGTTTCATGGTCGCATGCAGGAAAACATAAGTTTGTTTATATGTATGAGTAAATTAATTTAGAGTGCAAGTTACGAATTTTATAATCACAAATTATTGTATTTTATATCATTTTCTTGGTCTAAGCTTGTAGACAATTGGAGCACAGGTTTGATTACCACCCGGTTGTACATGTTAGTCGTTCTGCTTGATTGACACCGAGAGACGCTCTATTACTTTTCATTCGGTAGAGATATGGTCCAAGCTCACACAACTTATCAGTTTCGGTACCAACTTCCTAGCTCTACTGATCACCGCTCAATGATTTGTAAACAACATTTCGGTCATGCAGTGAATTACGCGCATTAACCACAGTGCGATCGACGCTCTGCAAGCAGAGTTCATCAGTAAGAACGGGCCGCGTCAATGGCAGACAGCGCCTAATGAGATCGTTAGCTTGCTCCGTGATTCAGATACCGACCACGAGGGGGCGTGGTTGTTCTACTACTTCGTGTTGGATTACTAAGTCTTTTAAAGCTATTTTGTGGCTTGCTTGTTCAGCATAGTAGCTACAAATATAAAAGGATTTTTATGAAATTAAGTATGAACGAAAGTATTATTTCATGGCAATGCCGTATTTATTCGCGTAAAATCTACCCCCTTCTTTCTTAAAATTCGGAGGCGAAAAATTGAGGAGGGGAATATTACGCGAGAATTACAAAATATTGAGAATAATCTGATCACTTAGTAGGCTAACTTAAAAATAATTCGTTTACTACTCAAATCAATGTTTAGGTATTACCAAACAGCTACAGCAAATAAATAAATAAATAAATAAATAAATAAATAAATAAATAAATAAATAAATAAATAAATAAATAAATAAATAAATGAATAAATAAATAAATATAAATAAATAAACAAATAAATAAATAAATAAATTCATATTCGTTATTTGCCTGAAGGTATAAGAGTACAAGAGGCCTCGTAAAAATAAAAATATAAAAAATGTGTCAATATTTAAAATATTAAAAGAGTAAAAAATAATAAAAAATTTAACTAAAATACTACATCATTTCCAAAAAAATTCATTCATATTATAAAAGGGATTATTTTGTAGCTATCTCTTAATCTGAAGTTTAAATTGTGTTTCATTAAGTGCCTTTAGATTTGTTGGTATCTTATTATTTACCTTTATTGCAGTAATTACAAACCTTGATTGTGTTTTTTGCAACCTGACAAGTGGTACGTTTAATTGATCATTATTTCTTGTTTCATAACGATGCAGATCTACTATACTTGTATAATTAGTAATATCCTTGTTTACATACATTGAAAGTTCAAAAAATATATAGATTGTAGACTGTCATAATCTTTTCATAAATGAATGAATGAATGAATGAATGAATGAATGAATGAATGAATGAATGAATGAATGAATTAATTAATTAATTAATTAATGAATAAATAAATAAATAAATAAATAAATAAATAAATAAATAATATGTACAATTCTAGTAACAACGGATAATAATTTTGAGTATTTTTTTTGCACCGCTGAATGTCAGTTACCATGTGCTTATTGTTAACCTGATCTTGACTAATCGCAGATCATGGTGTTAAACTTTCACGTAAAATATTTGTATCTAAATTAAATTGTTAATTACGCAAAGAAAATAAACGTACGCGTGTTTTACATTGCTCTAATTTCAACAAACAATAAGCCTAAATCGTCTCTCTTGTCGTGAGAAGAATCGTAAAAGTATTTCATTATAGAATGGATGAATAAAAACCTTGGATTTTTCATATTTATTTTTTCGATACTTGGAATCTTAGGGAAAGACTCTCTTGAAGGGGAAAGGGGTGTCCAGTGTGTTTAAAATAAAAGGGAGAAATTGATACAAAGAAAATAAAATTCTATAAAACATGTACTAAAAATCTTGGGGGGGGGGGGACGGGGGGGAATTATTCGAGAAAGAAAATTAGCCTACGCAGAAATGAAGTATCGGCCTAGATAATTCCAAATTCTTTCACCGGCCACTGGCTGGTTAGTTGAATCCCTCTACTACCATTGTAGATAATACACGACTCTTTGACATATTTATTTTTGAGATGATGTTCGTATAATAAAACTGCTAAAGTTCAGAGAAATGAAAGAGCTTCGGAAAACCCTCATATTCCAATTCTGTCCGTCATAAGTATCAAATCCAATTTATCGGCGTTGATCGATGCAGAGTTTGAGGAAAGAGGCGCCAGAACTCTGGTACATAACTACCGAAAAACTGAGCTTTTTTTATTTCAATGTAGAACTTTTATTTAAATATATATATATATATATATATATATATATATATATATATATATATTCAACAACTCATAGCTTTCTCGTCTTAAAGAAAACTTGTTTCAGAAACAACTTTCAACCTGTTAACATTAATGTTTCTTTAAGTATTTGCTGGAAACATTCAGCATTTTTCTGTACAACAAATTCATTGCAAAAGTCGCCCTCGGTAGCGTAGTTGATATAGCGCTGGCCTTTTATGCTCGAGGTTCGGGTTCGATCCCGGCCGAGGTCGATGGCATTTAAGTGTGTTTAAATGCGACAGGCTCATGTCAGTAGATTTACTGGCATGTAAAAGAACTCCTGCAAGGCAAAAATTCCGCAATACCGGCGACGCTGATATAACCTCTGCAGTTGCGAGCGTCGTTAAATAAACCATGTATTTTTTTCATTGCAAAATGCTTCCTTATAAAGAAATGCATAGAGGCAACTTACAAACTACGTCCTATGTAGAATTTTAATTCACTACCATGTGTAGTTTAGATATTGAAAAGGTCTTGGTCGCTTTTGCATTTTTCTGTGTCCATTGTATAAACTACAAGATAATCTATAGAGCACTCTATAGGAGTGTTTTCTAAACTATTCATTTTCGTGGACCAGCAAAATACAGGGAAAATTTTTGTATATAATTGTTTTAGTGCTTATTTTGAATCTTCATTATTAAAGTTTGCAGGATTTAAATTTGAAATTTTACACCCACAACAGCAAACGTTAATTAATTTAACGTCCTTCTTTCAAACTCACTGACATTTTATTCAATGCGACATTTGCTGTTGTTTATTTGACAAAAATCTTTTCGATCTATGCTTCCAATTTTGATACAGCAAGACGTCCTTTCGGTTCCTGTATTTTCAGACGAACGAAAAAGTTGTCTTTCATGTGTTTATGACTAAAACAGTTGCCAATAACTTTAAAGCTCTTCTGCAGAGATATGAGTGTCCTTTGTTAACAAATATCCAGAATTTATTTACTTATTTATTTATTTATTTATTTATTTATTTATTTTATTTATTTCTTTATTTATTCTGGTGTAGTTAAGGCCATCAGGCCTTCTCTTCCACAACACTAGGAATACAAATACAATAACAGAAATAAACAGAAAAAATACACTATATGCAAAGTAAAGCTACACAAGAAATAGAGAGAGAGAAAAAAACACTATAAACAAAGTAAAGCCACACAAAAATATACACAGGTTGCAGTCACACAAACTTTAAATGATTAATTAATTGTATCCTAACTAATTAACTAACATAAACAAGAAACTTGTAATTTTAATCTAGAACAAATTTATAAACAAACATTGCTGATTTACTTCCATAAAAGCCACAATAAATTTAAATTTGATCCTCATGAAGACCATACGAGACAAAACTACAGTTTCTTTCTAAATACTCCCAAATGCCACACCACTGCTGGATTAAAACACAGCATGAATTTTGGACCCAAAATATATAATACATTAATTAGAGCTTACCCTGAGCTAAGTACACTGAACACACATAGATTTAAGAAACAAATCAGATTAATTATTTAATTGTTTAAGCTAATTGAGTTAAAATTGATACTCTAATATTCATGTACTTTTGTATTTTCTATTTGTATATAGACCTTATTATTACATGCAGTATTATTTTACCATTTATTAATGTTATTGTGGTCAATGAACTCTCTTAATTTTGTGATATATTTTGTATAACTGATCTGAACTGCGCCCGAGCACGAGCTTCTGCTCTTTCGGGCTGCAATGCCTAATGTAGCTCAAGTGTATAGTATTAAATAAATGAAATGAAATGAAAATGAAATGAGATTAAAAACGAAAAAGAAAAAAAAACACAAATCAATACTTCCAGCAATACCTAAAAACATTAACTGAGACAGCATTTTCCAATTTAATTTGGAATTGTGATAAAGTCCGGCAGTCCCTGACGTCATTAGGTAACGAATTCCAGAGGCGAGGTATTTATACAGTATAGGAAGATGAGTATAAAGACGTTCTATGAGGAGGGATAGAAAGAAGTGCTTGAAGTCGGTTTCGAAGAGTTGTAAGAAATTAAAAGCGCGATAACAGATAATTCGGAGTAGAAGTATGCATGATTCTAAACAGAAGAGACAGTGAATGTATTGTTCTTCGTTCCTTCAGTCGCACCCATGAAAGTAGATGACTTAGATTTGAATGAGAAGGCGAGAGTTATATTTTACTTTACTTTTCGCTTTCTTCAAAGTCTACAAAGAACACAATCAATACTAAAATACTTGAATCTACGAATTTTCTGCGAATCGGTTGTTGCAAGACACTGCTCTAAAGAATACCTCACCGGTCATAAATTACAGTCAACCCATGAATTGATTATTCCTCTGTTCTTAATTTATCTCTGTCGAATTAGCAAAAGTATGGAAGCAAGAGAAATTAATTAATTTAACATTTTGTTGAATTTAAGGAACGGTAAATGAATAATGCTGTATGTTTTGAAATTTTCAGAGGTAACTGTCCAAAATGAAGGCTTCTTATTGTTGTGTCCATGAGAGTAACGGTGACCATTGCGTTTCTTTCTTCGGTATACACGATAACTCGACATAAATCATTTACTGCATGGCAGAAGGTTGAAAGAACGAACCGTTATGTAATGTTTAATGTTTGATATATCTCCTGCACTGTGACACGCAAAGTTGTCGCATGGCATAGGGACCACCTTTATATGATCAATTCGATTCTCTTGCATTAAAACTACTTCAAAATGATGGCAATTTAACGTCCGTCTTATAATTCCGCAAACCTGGCGATGAATTTTATAACTGAAAAACATATACATAACACCAGAAGAAATGTCCCAACTCTTTTGGCAGAACCTAAATGCCACACTACAGCTGGATTAAGACACAATAGGAATTATGGACAAAGACTATACAATTCAGTATTGAAAAATAATCCAGACCTAAGCAATTTACACATTCTTAAATTTAAAAATAAAGTGAAAATGTTTGTATGATATTTGATAAATTTTATTATAATTTTTTTAAGTGTTACTAGCATTATATGGTACTAATTTTTATTGTATTTATCTGATGCATGTACCCTATCAGATAAAACATTGTAATAAATATAAATAGATCGTTTTCTTAATTAATAACAGTGTATATCTCCAATAAATGATTCCTTAGCATCGCCACAGATACACTTGATTGTACTTGTCACTATATCTTGTCACTAGAAAGTTATTGAAATTTATATTTTTCCCGCCATTCATAAAATATTTTGATATGATACCTCTTGCACAAAAGGGGAGATCTATAACTGAAACGTGACTAATATATTTCAGTATTATTTGTATTTATCCTGGTAATAATGAACAGTTGGACTCGTAGACATTTAGTTTTTGCAGCATTAACTTCCCATGATCGTACGAGAAGATTCGAAGAGAACGGCAGTTACGTAGACTTTCAGATCCCATCTACTACCATTAATGCACAACACAATGTCAATACGGCGGTTGTTGTCGTCTACGATACAATGAACTTTTCTGTTAATTTAAGAGTTCGTCATTTTTTCCGGTTATTATATGCTTATTTAAGTTGTGTTAACTCTCGCTAGTGGTTTTATATTTTATTTTATTCGTCTTAGTATTTATTTTATTATTGTAAATATTTTTGTTTTATCACTATTATTATTATTATTATTATTATTATTATTATTATTATTATTATTATTATATTATTATTAATGAATTATTTTGCATTACAATCTTTGTATCATTTCTGTCACGATTATTCTATTATTATTATTATTATTATTATTATTATTATTATTATTACTATTATTTATATCATCAGCATTATTATTTGAACCCTGTAAAATTTATATAGACTACTGGACTGTACCCGAGCACGAGCATTATGCTCATTTCGGATATCTATTCATAGCCTATGTATTCAATTCAAATGTAAATTGTAAATAAATTTGAATTTGAATTTGAATTTCCTAAGGAAATCTTTCTCGTAGGGAATTTTGTTTCTGTCAACTTCACAAATTTCTTTATGCTCGACCATGCCGAAATGTAGTAATTATACACCTGGTAGCAGCCATTTAATGGACCTCATTAAAGTACACCTATTCATTAATGTTCAGGTGTTCCACCAATCAGAAAACACCATTGTAGCAATATGAAAGCGCAAGTATCGATTATTCTCGGATATGCAATCGAAAGACAACTAGCGAAACGTCAAGGAGTCTGGAAATCCAATACTGTCGCAGAAGATTATGTTCTGTTACTATAATAATTAGCGTTAATTGTAAATAATATTCAAATAAATTCAATTTGTCATCTCGTTTTTCAATGTCTAAATCAATTTCAAGGTTATATCAAGATTAATGTTTACTTTACTCTCTAGATTATATCAAGGTGTCCACACCTGTGGAGTAACGGTCAGCGCGTCTGGTTGCGAAACCAGGTGGCCCGGGTTCGATTCCCGGTCGGGGCAAGTTACCTCGATGAGGTTTTTTCCGGGGTTTTCCCTCAGCCCAATACGAGCAAATGCTGGGTAACTTTCGGTGCTGGACCCCGAACTCATTTCATCGGCATTATCACCATCATCTCATTCAGACGCTAAATAACCAAAGATGTTGATAAAGCGTCGTAAAATAACCTACTAAAATAATATATATATATATATATATATATATATATATATATATATATATATATATATATAAAGTCCAATGACATTTCTTTCTCGGAAAAAATCAATACTTTGGCGTCTGCGCACATCTCACAATTTACGAGATATTGCACAAGGTCAGTTCCGCTCCCCAGTCGGATAAGAATAACATGACTACTTATGAATAATTTCAAGTTAGAAATATGGTCGAGCATAAAAAGTCGTATGAAACTTGCCTATAATGGTAATTAAGACGCTCGTATGAAAATTATGAAACTCGCTTGCGCTCGTTTTATAAACATACTCGCGTCTTAATTACTACAATTATAGGCTCGTTGCATAATGTACTATTTCACAACACATCCATATCACCCTACATTTCTTATAATTTCACATTATTTCAACTACCATAAAATACGGCACAGATTGGCTACGATTGCCGATGATATCAAATGGAGTTACACAGGTAAATAAGGTAGGCATCTCTAAGTTCGCCTGATCTCCAAAATTCGTCATTCATTATTGACGTTAAGATAAGATATTTGGCCAAAAGTTGACAGCATTAACTTGATGCTTAACGCGTTAGAACTTCGTTGAATACGCAGGGTGCATTACCAGTATCTTTTGCTAAGAGTTAGTCACTATACTGGGTGTTCATTTCAAAGTGTGTCATGACGTAATCGTCTTAACCCTCTCCCATATCCCGACAGTAAGAAAGAAACTCACCTCAGTAAGTGTTTCCAAACAGTTCACATTCCTGTCACTACCGGCGTTACCGTACGTATAGGTAAGTAGTCTACTCTCTTCAGAATGAACACCGTACTTGCTAGACAACTTCTCTGGCACATAAGTAATACGCCTCTGCGGAAGTGTAGGAAGATTGAATTCTCTAGGCTCATCGACTAGCCACATGACGGCATACAGCGAGCCATGACACATTTTGAACTGACCACGGAGAATTGTGTTAACTGTGGTTGCCGGTAGCCTATAAGATTTGCTCTGTAAGTATCCGTTTCAGTCAACGGAATAAGTAATGAATTTACAGAATGTAATATATCGTTTTAAAGTATATTTTGTGTACTTTCTGGGTGTATTTTGAGAATTACATTTACTATAGTGATGTCCTACTTTATGACATTAGCATTAAATATTGGAACTGTTCTTAAGTTCGCCACTGTAACTTCTTCTATGGCCAACTTAGAATCATTCATTGCTGCTTCTCTTATATCGTTTTAAACAGTTGGCAGTTTAAATAATTGATTACATTTTAACTTTAGTATTGAAATCAGTGATATTTTAGTTATTTTACACGTTAAGGCAGTGATTGCCAAACACCACGAAATTGTGACGTAATAGAAATGCAACCCGCACACCACTATCTCAGGGAGAGGGGTGGAGTGGATATCTCCTCAGGTAATGCAGTGAATAACAGTGCAGAGAGAGACTGTGACCAAGAAACAAAAGCAATATAATATTCTCCTACTTATTAACTATACACACTTTTTTCGATGTTAATTTTTTATCTCCCATTCATTATTTTTGTACCGTTAATAAAATAAAATAAATTTATTTTCTTATTTACCATAAAAAGAATGTGTACTTTACATCAGCAGATATTTGAAATTAGAAAAACGTACCAGGCTGGTCACCAAGTTGTAAATTACACTACATACGTAAAAAAAAAAGTCGAAGTATTTTACCCCAATTAAGACATAGAAGCCAAAACTTTTTATTGTTTGTTTATCAATGAAATATTCAAATTATACTACATACGTCGAAAAAACGTGGAAGTATTTTACACCGATTAAGACATTGAAGCCAAAACCTTTTATTGTTTGTTTATTAATGAAATATTCAAATTATACTATATACGTCGAAAAAATCTGGAAGTATTTTACACCGATTAAGACATAGAAGCCGATACTTTTTATTGTTCGTTTATTAATGGAATATCCAAGTTACAGGTAAGGGCGTGGTAGTCTTCGTAACAAGAAAAATAATGACAACGTACATTGTTCTTTTATACTTGATTTAAAATTTTACAACAAATTAAGTATCTCATATTTTTACCATCTGCGCAAAATAAGTACTTTTTCTCCCATGCTCCTTAAAATTAAGTTTTTACATATTATCTGTTTTCTGTTTTGGAAAAGACATCGAAACATATTATCCTACACACTTGTAACATTACATGCGTACGTCCGCTGCTGATATATGTCTTTACTTATATCGAAGTGATGGCTGTAAACAGAGGGTGGGGGTATGATGCCATGGTTACGCTTGAGTGGAAGCAGGGGCATGTGTCGCGACACAGCTTTTGGCGATCACTGCGTTAAGGAATACTAAAATTACTAATTCGTGTGATAATTTATTAATGGTAAAACTTTGTTAAATTCCGACTATGACCATTTTTTTCTGTATTAAAATATATTACATCTGTAATCTGATGTTATTAACATTTGTGTGTGTGTTTTAATGGTGGGTATTTGATTATATGTCATTCACCAAAGCGTTCCCATCTATGACCGACAAGCCGAAGTTATAGGCTAATGTTCTTTCTCCGTCGTAGGCGTTTTCCCGGTACACCACGAGAGACGAAGTATAGAGTGCAGCATTATGATGATAAATGGAGCAATGATGGAAGGACGGTAAGGGAAACGGGGGTATCCAGCGAAAACCTACCACATACAATAGGCTTTGTCCACCACAAAATCCACTTCCTGGACTCGAACTCGGATTACGGGCGTGTAAAGCAGACGCTCTAGCCTTTCGGATAACGAGGAGTCATTTGCAAAATGTTGATCAGAAATATCGTAAGAAAAACAACACAGTATCGCACTTTTCATTGGCAAGAGTGTTTTAAGAGTTACGTTTACTTCTAGCAATCTGAGACAATACGAGCAATAAAGTCGGTATTAGAAGACGTCATTTTTAATTGGTTAAATTACAACATTTTATCAACTTTACCAACTGCTATGGTCATCTAGAGTCTGAATGAGATGAAGGTGATAATGCCAGCGAGATGAGTCCAGGATCCAACGCCGAAAGTTATCCAGCATTTGCTTTTCATGTGTTGAGGGAAAACCCCGGAAAAAACCTCAACCTCGATCTGAACACGGTCCCGTTCGTTTGACGCTCAGTCTAACCTTACTCCAAAGTGGTGGACAACAGATGTCTTATACACAAAAATTTCGTGTACTCACAAAATGTCCCGAAAAGACTAAGTAAATGATTATGTCTCCTGACCAGAATATTGTACGAAATGGAACTATAATAATTGGAGATTTATCCTTCGAAGAGGTGGAAAAATTCAAATATCTTAGAGCAACAGTAACAAATATAAATGACACTCGGGAGGAAATTAAACGCAGAATAAATATGGGAAATGCCTGTTATTATTCGGTTGAGAAGCTCCTGTCATTTAGTCTTCTGTCAAAAAATCTGAAAGTTAGAATTTATAAAACAGTTATATTACCAGTTGTTCTGTATGGTTGTGAAACTTGGACTCTCACTTTGAGAGAAGAACAGAGATTAAGGGTGTTTGAGAATAAGGTTCTTAGGAAAATATTTGGGGTTAAGAGGGATGAAGTTACAGGAGAATGGAGAAAGTTACACAACGCAGAGTTGCACGCATTGTATACTTCACCTGACATAATAAGGAACATAAAATCCAGACGTTTGAGATGGGCAGGACATGTAGCACGTATGGGCGAATCCAGAAATGCATATAGAGTGTTAGTTGGGAGGCCGGAGGGAAGAAGACCTTTAGGGAGGCCGAGACGTAGATGGGAAGATAATATTAAAATGGATTTGAGGGAGGTAGGATATGATGGTAGTGACTGGATTAATCTTGCTCAGGATAGGGACCAATGGCGGGCTTATGTGAGGGCGGCAATGAACCTGCGGGTTGCTTAAAAGCCAGTAAGTACTCACAAAATGTGTTTAAAATGTTCAGGCCAGGTGAACTAGCTGGCTGTGGAACAGTGTCATGACGGCTGGTTCACAGGTGTGAAACACTTTTCATCGAGATGATTTCCAATAGGCCTACTGCCTTCTTACCTCTAAACACTTCCATAACCAAACTGAATACTGTCTTAGAGTTGCCAAATTTCGAAAACATCCTGTAAATATTTTTATTTAAGTCCCTGGAAGAGGTAAAGGTACACAAAGAGCGATGAAATATTCAATAATTTTCCCACATTTCTCCTTCAAAGCTTCATGTAAAAGACATAAAAACTAAAGCTTCAATTTTGTATAAATAAATTATTTACGCGGGGAAATAAATCACTCTGCAGTAGGCAACCTGCAGTGTCTCCGCATGTTGTGGGTATCCATTTATCTCCATTATCGTATGCAACATATTTAATTTCGTTTGACAATGTCTCCCTTGTGTCGGTCGGTGCCTCACAACTATAGGCCTACACAATGCCACGCTTGATACTTTATGTATTTGAATTACACGAATTATTATGGTATCAGTGTAAACTGTACAACAGTTTGCGTGACTCACACGCATTCTGCACGCATCTGAATCCAACTCGTTGCTATCAAACAATCCTCGCGTGAATAAAGCCCACAAGGCGTTTCCAGCTAAGTTATTCCGACACAGGAACTCAGGTGTAGTGGTAGCCCTGCTCAACGTCATATCATATCATATCATATCATATCATATCATATCATATCATATCATATCATATCAGTAACGGTTAGCGCATCTAGCCGCGAAACCAGGTAGCCCGGGTTCGATTCCCGGTTGGGGCAAGTTACCTGGTTGAGGTTCTTCCGGGGTTTTCCCTCAACCCAATATGAGCAAATGCTGGGTAACTTTCGGTGTTGGACCCCGGACTCATTTCACCGGCATTATCACCTTCATCTCATTCAGACGCTAAATAACCTAAGCTGTTGATAAAGCGTCGTAAAATAACCTAGACAAAAATCATATCATATCATATCATATCATATCATATCATATCATATCATATCATATCATATCATATCATATCATATCATATCATTTTTTTTACAGTCTGCATGCTCCATTACTGTGGGGTAATACTACATGCATTGGTTTACCTTAAACTATGTTCATATAGTTACCTTATATTGATCTAAGAGTTACTTTATAGGCAATGTAGATGGATGAATTATGTACTTTTCTTTCATTGTAATTTGTCAAACTGTATATTGTTAGTAAATTTGATCAAGTTCTTCTGGTATTTGTGCACTAGTTTGTCTTTATTCACTGGCCAGTTTTCAGACTTTAGGACTGCCGCTTTCAGAATGTCTCTTTCTCTCTCAAGTAATTTACAATTGTATAACAAATGATCTATCGTTTGTTCGTCATTGTTGCATGGACATAATGGTCTATCTATAATTTTATATTTATGTAGATAAGATTTTATATTTCCGTGTCCTGTTATTATAGCTGTGAAGTTTGGGGTTATGTTAAGTTTCAATTTTAACCGATCGTTTATATTTGAGATATACCATATCATATCATATCATATCATATCATATCATATCATATCATATCATATCATATCATATCATATCATATCATATCATATTATATCATATCATATCATATCATATCATATATCATATCATATCATATATCATATCATATATCATATATCATATCATATCATATCATATCATATAATATCATACCATATCATATCATATCATATCATATCATATCATATATCATATCACATCATATCATATCATATCATATCATAATATATCATATCATATCAAATATCATATCATATCATATCATACCATACCATATCATATATCATATCATATCATGTCATATCGTACCGTATCGTACCGTATCATATCATATCATATCATATCATATCATATCATATCATATCATATCATATCATATCATATCATACCATACCATATCATATCATATCATATCATATCATACCATACCATATATCATATCATATCATACCATACCATATATCATATATCATGCCATACCATACCATACCATATCATATATCATATATCATATCATATCATATCATATCATATCAAATTATATCATATCATATCATATCATATATCATATCATATCATATCATATCACATCATACCATATCATACCATACCATATCATCCATATCACATATCATATCATACCTATCATATCATATCATATCATATCATATCATATCATATCATATCATATCATATCACATCATACCATATCATACCATACCATATCATATATCATATCATACCTACCATACCATACCATACCATATCATATCATATCATATCATATCATATCATATCATATCATATCACATCATACCATATCATACCATACCATATCATATATCATATCATACCTACCATACCATACCATATCATATCATATCATATCATATCATATCATATCATATCATATCATATCATATATCATATCATATCATATCATATCATATCATATCATATCATATCATATCATATCATATATCATATCATATCATATCATATATCATATCATATCATATCACTTATATCAGCTGCTGATGAGAGACATTTCTGTAATCGCTAAGAATTATCCCGACACAAAAATCGCTCCGTGAGAAAGTCGCTATTATCTGTCACAATGATAATTCCAGAGCTATCACAGTTCGGAGCTGTGACGGCAAAGCGCTGTCACACCCCACCTCTACTTCGGCCCTTCCCCGTAACAGAGAGAGAGAGACGTTATATTCATAATCGAGGCGGGATTCGAACCTATGGTCACGTTTGTTACATAACGTTAAATCTGACTACCTTAAGCGTTGCACATATCGCGGTCGCTTGAACTCTATTAACTAATTACTTTTAATTTGACAACCTACTCGAAATAATTAAATTTTTACAGTTGGAACCAAATATAATTTGTGGTTTTGAAATTCAGACCTACAGAATAACTAAATGGGAAGCACTGTAAACACAATTCAATCAGGGAAGTGGCACCAATTTTTTTTGTCGGTTTTCCTCCCCAATTAAGCGCAGCTATGAGCTCGCAGCCTAAGTTGTGACGGTATTTGGTGCTCATTATGAACAACGGAATATAATTTCCGGGCTTCGGGTGTGGTCACAGTCCGTACTACTGCAGTATACACATTACAGGGCATTACGTGCTTCTTAGGGGCTTATCACGGACTCACATCCGGGGCGATTATTTCTTACATTACCCACTCGAAAGATTTATTACCCAAAAACACGACTTCGCCGGCGAGATATGAGTATTTGCTACACTTCCTGCAACGAGCGGAACAAAATAAAGAATTTACTTCATGAAATAAAAATGACCTCCTCTTCCGAGAGAGAACTTTGTCTCTATGCTCAAAAGCCCAACAAGGCATTCGCTTAGGGGCCTATATAAATTTAATAATTAAGTACTAATGTAAAATAAGTAACTGGATACGTATTTTGAAATAAATAAAAATATTTTTATTCTCTAATATTTACTTACAATCAGATTATTATTTCCCAGCTGTGGGGCGAATATCAGGTAATTTATGGCGAATCCTCGGCCTCATCTCGCCAAATATTATCTCGCTATCACCAATCCCATCGACGCTAAATAACCTAGTAGTTGCTACAGCGTTAAATGACCAAATAAAAAAACTATACTACTGCTTAAGACAGTAGAAGACAATAAGACAGGAAACACACATCCACCTCTCATCTCACACAGAAGACACAGCTTCAGTTCCACGCCACTTTAAGGAGAGATGTAGGTTCAAACTGACCAAAAGTCATATTTTCTAGAAACTATTCTAAAAAATATTACATAGTGTTAGGAATCCCTCCATAAAATTTTACGAACCAAATGTTAGTCTAAATATTCGTATTTCTTTTCTTTTTTATTATTATTTTATTACATTCCATTTTGTTATATTCTACCTTACGTTTTCCATATTAACCATTTCTACTAAATGAGTTGCTTTTACTATATTCCAATATATTTTACTTTCTTTTTTCTATTATTATTATTATTATTATTATTATTATTATTATTATTATTATTATTATTATTATTATTAGTACTATTTTCATGTTGCTTAGTGTCGATTTTATTATGCTATTATTGTTATATTTTTTGTAATATGTTAGTATTCTATTCTTTAACTTTTTGTTAAATTTTAACTGCTTGTATATTTTGTGACCTGGTAGAGTGTAAGAGAAGGCCCTATGGCTTTAACTCTGCGAGTATAAATAAAGAATTATTATTATTATTATTATTATTATTATTATTATTATTATTATTATTATTATTATTATTATTATTATTATTATTAAATGGGTTTCAATCAAGAAGAACCACGGAGTAGTTCTAGAAAAAAGATTGGAGAGGGACTTGGACTAGAAAATAATTGTAAAAATGATTCTTCTTCAGGATTTAGAATAGTTCATTTATCAATTCTTTCGTGCGTTGTAAACAGTGCCTGTAGTTGTTGTTGTTATAGGTCACAAGATGTAAACAAAAATTACTCATGTGGTATGCATACTCAAACTTTACGATTCGTTATCAGCAGTACCCAATTTTCTATAAAGAAGGAACATTTTCTCAGAAACTATTTGAGATGAAGTAATGAAATTTTGCACACACCTTTATTATTGCATAAGGCAAATTTCCTTGCAGAAGATTTATTTTTGAGTTGAAATTTAAAGAACTTTACTTTGTCAAAGGAACGATATATTTTTAAATACAATATTTTTGGAAATTCAAAGCAACAATTTAAAAACCTCTGTCTATAGGGATTTGTTGTATATAATCTAGAGCAAATCTATACAAAAGTTCAGAACCATATCTTTAATAAATCATGAGAAAACTTGCCTTATATTTTGTGGTCAGGTTTAGGTTAGCTGGGTTCGTAATTAGGCTTCCTGACATTGTATGATATTGTAATTCAGTATCGTAATAGAGTCATTCATTGTAAATACCTGTACCAAATGTCAGATGGATATCTGAAAAATTGTGGGATCAGTGATTAATTACATATGAGGGTGTCAGAAGGAAAGGGGTATAAGCGCACTTAAGTTGTTTGTGAGAAAATATGTTGAAAGTACTTAAGATTTCGTAAATTTCGTGAAATCTTTTATTTTAGTTTGAGTGTGTGATATGGTTAAAAGATAGGTCTATATTCTTTTGCCAGTAAAAGTTTAGGTGATTTAGCTTGCCCTGGATGCACTTAACTCATGTTCTTAGAAATGTCACTTGCACCCCTTTGCTCCTGACCCCTCATATAACAGTGTATTTGAGACTACGTCTTCTCTTAATCATATTTGTGGACATCAAAATGTGCCCAGTCTACAGTATGTAACTTCAAAAGTCGTTAGGCTCTCCTGTCCTTCGACTCTGTCGATATATACAGAGACATCATTTTATTTTTACTTCAATTTTTATTGTACCTGAGTTTTTGAATGTACTTCACTCCCACCCCTACTACTAAGGAAGTTCCAACTCCACACAGAACCAAGACCGCAGATAGTAAGCAGTACTGAGTTACTGGGTATAGTACGTTCCAGAAATATGTTCGCGTTTTCCAGTGACGAAAGAGCTTTCAATATTGAATCATATTTTCGCACAGGTACTGTCCGTTTGCCTACGTCGCATCCCGATTTCCCCCACCTACTTCTGCTCGCCCCTCTGTAAAAGCTGGGCTGTCTTAGCTCTTTTCTGAAAACATTAATTTCTCTTAGGAATTGGACGTTTACGTAATATTATACAGCTGTTTAATTTAACTTAAATAAAAGGTCCACGTTAAGTAATTAGCTGTCACATGATTTCCTCCCTTTCTACAATCCTGCGACATAAACACTTGGACGGACAGTAGATAGCATGTCTGAGTAATTTTATATTTTCGGGTCGGGCAGAAGTGAAGATTGAATTCACAGTACGTAGAGTAGGTACAGAATTATTTCAACATGAGTTACTAGTACGAAGGACGAAACTGGCAATTGGAATTAGATGCAATAGTCTATAGTGCGATAATATGCACAAAAGAACTGAAGCCTGTATCGAAATGAACGGCCACCATTTTCAATATTGTGTTTAAATATTCATATTATGATTATTTTTCAATTTAACTTCTTTCTCTATATTGTACGCTAATGTGCTGTAGATAGTATACATTGCATAATGAATACGTTCGCATGGATAACTCACTTCGTGAGTAAAAACACTTATTCTTAAGACGGTACTGTACTTTGATTAAAGAAAAACCTAAAGAAAATTATCAAACTCAAAATCGCGATATTTCCTAGTTTACGTAAATGGATGAACTACTTTTCTTCCATCATATACCTAGTAGAGTGATTTGTGTTTTACGCCAGTATCATCGAACTCCAGTCTTGGAGGGGGTAGCAAGCGGTGTTTCCGGTTCTCTAAAGGTATAGACAGGTTAATATTAAAAATGTTAGTAAAAATAAAATGATGTCCCTGTAGTATAAGTAATCCTGTTAACACGCCTTGTAAGACCACAAATATAATAAATTACGAATACTAACTGCAAATGTCAGGAGAGGCGTGCAAATATATGAACTTTCCCACAAGAGGTTGCGTAGTCGCTGATAAGATTTCTCCTGCATGAATACGGAATGGGAACCTTACTTGACGTATGGATTAAAAATATGAGCCAATCTTTACAATGAATGACTGCCAATCGCACACTCTGCACAAAATTTCGTGCAAGAAATCGTGACCTTTTCAAATCATTGATTTCGTTTCTGATCCAATGCGTCACAGAAATGAAAGGAATTCTGTGTTCGCAGAGTATTTCCTTAAAGTATTCAATAACCTTCCAGGCTTGCCTGCGTTTGAGAAGCATATCCATGTAGAGAAAGGCATATCCTAGAGTTTATTTTTGTTGGAAAGGTTGGTAATGGACAGGACGTCATCTGGCCATAAGTTTCAATATAAGGGAAGTGGTGATAGAGGAACGCAAGAGAAAACATCTCGGAGTAGACAAACAGTAAGATCATAATATCGCTCGCATTGCAAGACGTCTTCACACAAAAGCTTTCAAAGAAATGATATTTGGAATGTTTTATTTGTTCAACACAAGCTAGACCGACAGATGGTTCTTCGTGCTGCACTACCTCGACTCATGCATAAACATAAATATGCATGCAGTCTGCAAGTAGTATCAAAAGAACTATGTATATGGAAATTTATTAAAACTACTTCCTTCAAAATAATTAACGACTGCATAAATAATTATATTTTTATATGCATCGTGATAAACAATACAGAGACAAATATATTATTTTCCTGCAATTCTTGCCTTCCTGCCTTCACAGAACTCTCCTGTAGTTTTCTAAAGAAATTCAGGTTACAATATTATTTAAAAGTCTCTTATTTCGATTATTTAATATTCAGTTTAGTTGTGTAATATCCCTGAGCACATATAGCAGATTGAGCAGCCTAATGAACTTTCAAGATAACAACCTTTAGCAATTTCACTATGCTGCCATCTAGCGGCTACAAAAAAAGTCACGTTATATCCCTGATAGAATTGCATGGAATTATAGCTGGAAATCAGGGGTAACCTTAGTCCTCAGTTGTTTAAAATTAGGTTATTCAGAAATATTTTAAATGCACAGAATTAGTTTTTCCAGGTATAATTTTTATTTATTATTACTATTACTACTATTACTAGTACTACTACTACTACTACTACTACTACTACTACTACTACTACTACTACTACTACTACTACTATTATTATTATTATTATTATTATTATTATTATTTTATACAGTCGTTTACTTTATTTTTCCATTAACACTAATATCTAGGTAATTGTCATTGTCTCAATGTAACCCATGCTGTGCTGATCATACTAATTGAAGAATCCACTGCAAGAATGATGAATGTCACTTTCTTGTCGAAAATGAACCAAGACTGTCAATGTATAGCTTAAGACATATAGAATGTACATAGAGAGTTATATGGCATTAACACTGATAGTCATTGTCCAGTAATGATCGGAAAATAACAGTTAAGCTTTGAGCGCTAAGCATTTCAAACTTTCAATTGCTTCTCCTGCAAAATGTATTCCAAATGACATCCATCATTCTTGCAGTGGACTCTTCAATTGTACTATTCCTTTAGTTGTGAGATTATATTCATATTTATTAATTTTTTTTAAAGTTAATTCTTGTATACTAGAACGTATTTTCCTATTTGTGATTATGTATTCAGTCTCTTTTTATTATATTTATTAATTATTATTATTTAAGTTAATACTGATTAGTATATGTATTCTATTTCTTTTTTTTATTTTATTGTTGTTATTATTATTATTTGTTTTGTTTTTTTAAGTTAATATTTGTATACCGGTATGTATTTTTCTGTATGTGATTTGATCATGGTTGAGTGAAAGAGAAGGCCTGATGGCCTTAACTCTGCAAGGGGAAATAAAACTATTATTATTATTATTATTATTATTATTATTATTATTATTATTATTATTATTATTAATAGCTTGCGGCAATACTTCCATCTAGCGATCGTTCCAAAAAAAATCATTTTCGACAGTGGAGATCCTAGTGGTTGTTCTCTTTTATATGTTGCCTTTCCATAACATGGGAATGGCCAATCTGATACATACGTGATCAGGACTAATACCTATGGACACTTTATTATTATTTGCGATATACGTACAATAAAATATTGATTTTAATAATAACCTTGAACTAATTTTATATATTTAAATTATTACACAGGATATGGGAGATTCACGCACGATGAATAACATTTTCAAAATGACTTCCGCGAATGACAATATAGGCTAATGATTTGAAAGCTCTTTAAAATTGTCACTAAGTTTATGGCACATGTCATCAGATGTCAATGAAGTTCTCCAGTTTCGTTTCAGCTCACATGTGGTTATAAAACTGTTAAAATATTTTATGCTCGACCATGCCGAAACGTAGTAATTATACACCTGGTAGCAGACCTTCAATGCATGTCATTAAAGTACACCTACTCATTAAAGGTCAGGTCTTTCAGCCAATGACGACTCAGGTTACAACTGTTCAGCCAATGACAGGTCAGCTTTCTACCGTTATAAAACCGCAAGTATCGATTATTATCGGATATGCAATCGAAAGAGAATTAGCGAAAAGTCACGGAGGCTGGAAATCCAATACTGTCGCAGAAGGTTATGTTCTGTTACTATAATAATTAGCGTTAATTGTAAATAATATTCAAATAAATTCAATTTGTCATCTCGTTTTTCAATGTCTAATTTAATTTCAATGTTATCTCTGTAGGTTCTTATGGCCTAGCAAGGTCAATGTGAACATCTGTTCCTCGGAAAAAATCAATTCTTTCGCGTCTGCCAACATCTCACAACATACGGGACATTGGTCAAGGTCAGATACAAAGAAAATTAATAATATCAAGTTAGAAATATGGTCGAGCATAAAAAGTCGTATGAAACTCGCCTATAATGGTAATTAAGAAGCTCGTATGAAAATTATGAAACTCGCTTGCGCTCGTTTCATAAATATCTATACTCACTTCTTAATTACCTTCATTATAGGCTCGTTGCATAATGTACTATTAACATATACTCTCAAGCTTGCTTTGTGTTCTCCAACAATACTACACGGAACAAATAACTACTAGATTCTCAATATTAAGAATATAAAATAGTTCATATTTTGTTGACGCTGTCTGTATTATATAAAGAACTCGACAGCGCTATCGGCTGTGCTCTGAAGTGAAGGATAAGTAAATAGCTTTTATGAACAGCTTGTCTGCCCTAGAGCATTTAAAGTATGTACTAATTAATTAAAGGATGATCCCAGTGGAATTCCAATCAATATTCCAGCGAAAATACCTTTGTTGTTCTAAAGTATAAAAGTCAGATTCGGCGAGAGTTTTTTCTCTGTCTAAAAGTACTCGTATGAGTTCCCTGAGTAACTGAAGCGTTGTTGGGCCGAATAACGGTCCATGTTACAATCTGTTAATTTTGCAGAAGGAACAAGAATGTTACATCGTAATTTCGCTCATAAATTTACTATCGGACGGGCAAGATAGACCGTTATTCCATCAACACGTTTTCTACACTAAGCGAAGTATACTATTGTATGTTATTGAAAGTTTAGAACATTTTTAACTCTACAGAAATGCTACTGGTGAATATAGACAATAAACAGTTCTATACAATCAAAATATTATGAAATAGAGTAAATTAGATTCTGTTGGACAGTCGAGCATGTTGGACATTTTGCACTTTAACGTGTTACCTCGCCACTTGTGGGCACCACATTCTGCTAGAAGTCAATGACGGAAGTAGCCACGAGTGGGGCTACTTCTGTCATTGACATTCTAGCAGAATGTGGTGCCCACAAGTGGCGAGGTAACACGTTATAATACAAAGTGTCCAACATGCCCGACTGTCCAACAGACCCTAATTTACCTTATACAAAATCAATAAAAGGTTAAATTATGAACAAAATTATATGACACTTATTAATATGAATTAACACCATGTAATTTATTAAAGTTACACTCAATGTCATATTATGAATAAGCATACAATATTGACTAAATAATAACACTATTATTAGAAAATAATTGCAGTATTGAGGTGTAGGGACACCATTAAATTAATGAAAGTTGTAACAATGACAACTGAAGAAAGAAAATTAAATATTACAGTTCAGAAATTGTTGGGAGATGGAATTTGAACCCCTGTCCCGAATATTCAGTATCCATCCCAACAGGTGGCATATCTGTTAAGTATAAATTTTATTAATAATTACAATAACAATTTTTAAATGCTGACTACAAGAGAGTAATACATTTTAAATAGCTCCTTTCTAACATCAAGAGCAAGCTGTAAGCACATCTTATTACAAGAATTTCCATAAATCTCTTCCTTATATGAAATACCTTCATAATTCTAAGAGAAACTATAGTGGCAAAACACAACTAACAATAGGTAAAGTGTAAATTAAAGTACAACTAATAAAATACTGCAAAAATAACAGATAGGAACTTACATTATTAGAGGCACCTTTCCCACTAACTTGCGATTTCGTCTTCCTTGTATAATCAAGACCACATCTCTCAGCGACTTTCGTGACGCATCTTTCCACTTATTAATATTAACTTGTCTGGATTCTTTCTTTAGATTTATTTAGTCAGTCAATATCTACCGTAAAAATTGTCACTGTCTTGCAGTCGTTGATTTTACGCAATAGATCAACCGAAACCTGATACACAGAGTTCAAGTACCCAGTATTCGTAAAGAGAACAAATTCCCGTGCAATAACTCCCGATACGATGTAAACAACTGGATGCGCTAGAAGTGGCTAGTGACATAGATCATTGTTCGAACCAAGAAATTCATGGTTATAACTCGTGTAGAAGCGCCTCTAATACAGATATTGAAAACAATTTTAGTGACAGCTGTGTAAGACTACACAGAGCATTATTCCATTAAAAACTCGATTTTGAGAAATTGTAACATATAGACCGTTATTCGGCCCAACACGTCAACTACTGAAAAATGTCTATCTTATCGTGATATAACCCATAAGTTATAAGATTATTAAACACTTTTCTAAGAATACAAAAATGAATGGTTGGAGGTTAACATGTCCATTTCAATACGTCCACAGAAATGTCCACTAGCAAAATGTTCACTCACATAAATGTGCATGCAAATTAAATGTCCACAAATACAATGTCCACTTATATAAATCTCCATAAAATTAAATGTCCACAAATACAATGTCCACTTATATAAATATCCATAAAATTAAATGTCCACAAATACAATGTCCACTTATATAAATCTCCATAAAATTAAATGTCCACAAATACAATGTCCACTTATATAAATCTCCAAAAAATTAAATCTCCATAAAATTAAATGTCCACTTATATAAACGCCCACTTGTTTAAATGTCCAGAAATGTAGAATGTCCTATAGGGTAAACATTGGTAATTTCGTGATAATTTCATGAAAACTAATTTAAAATGCAAATGTGTCAATATATTCTTATTCCAATGTTTTCATCTAAAAGACGATAACTTGCTGTACAAATATGGAGACATAAAAGATGGGATACGTTCTTGAATATGTGCCAAAAACCACTTTTACAACTTAAGCTGAAAGGTTGGTTATTTCGTGATAACCTTGGTAATTTCGTGATATTACATTGATAATTTCGTGAGAGGTAGAAGAATTGTGGAAATATTCATTAAAGTCAAATGAAATTCTCATTTATTGTTACAAGATTTCAAACATACTAATTCCGTCTAATATTCATAGCAAGAAAACATAGAAATACATAACAACACATAATAAGAATGAAATCAAAGTAAAAATTGAAATTGAAAAGGGATCTTCTTTGCCCTGAAAGGGTGAACACTTTTATTACGGAATTTACTATAGCCTGTATTACTAGGGTAATTACAAAAGTAATGCATAACGTTTGTTTAAAAGTTGTATTTTTATCCTACAGCTTTGCTATTTTCACAGAATGTAGATGCATCCTTAAGGAACAAAATGTCACTTTTCCACATAATCCCTGTCTCTTTCAACTGCCTTACGTAACCTAGGAACGAGGGCCTGTAGACCAGCACGGTAAAAGTCTGGACCAACACGTCTGAGCCACTCTTTAGCAGCGTGCACAAGGGAGTCATCTTCTAACCTCGTTCCGCGAAGGGATCCTTCAGTTTACCAAAGAGATAGTAATCGCACGGTGCCAGTTCAGGACTGAAAGGCGGATGTTTCAGTGTTGTCTATCCGAATTTTCTGATCTGGTCTGTGGTCTTGTAACTGGCATATGGCTGTGCGTTGTCGTGCAATAGCAGAACATCCTGCTTCTCCCGATGTCGTGGAACACGACTCAGTCGAACTTGAAGTTCCTTGAGAGTTGCAACATACCCGTCAGAATTAATGGTGGTTCCGTGTGGCATGATGTCCACAAGCAAGAGTCCTTCTGAATCGAAAAACACAGTCGCCATAACGTTTCCTGCCGAAGGTGTACTTTTGAATTTCTATTTCTTTGGTGAATTTGCATGATACCACTCCATTGTCTGCCTCTGTCTCCGGTCCAAAATGGTGGAGCTATGTTTCATCTTCTGTCACAATTCTTGCAAGTAAGTCATCTAGCACTTATCATTGACACTTAGCATGATAACAAATCAAACAGAAGCTACACTGAACCCATTGCGTCTCCGTTTTCTTTTTTGTTATCACATCTTGTCTTCAGATTTCTAAAATTCCTATTGTAATACATTTTATACTATTTTAAAAATTGTAACACTTAATGCTCAACAAAATTTCGCCTCAAACAGCTAAGATTTCTATCATTAAAGCTAAGCGACTACAGATGTATCTAAAATTCCAAAAACATTTCCTAAAATTTCATGAAGATACAATAAATCTTTGTACCAAATATCATATGCTTACCTTTAGTAATAAGCCTGTAATGTAATTACAAACTCACAAAATTTGTATGCCTAAGAAGTCGACGCAAACTTGCTCTCTCCAAACATAAAAGCTCACTGAAGCAACTACAATAGTCACACAAAGCTTAGCTGTATGTTTCTGGAAACTGGACAACATATGCAATCCCTTGGCGAAAATTTGGATCTCGTAACACCATTGGTTAGTTCACAAAAGAGCAAAGAAAAAGTATCACGAAATAACCACTGCCACGAAATTACCAATGTTTAACCTACATGAGATCATAATTTTTAATGTATAAACACAAAGAAATTTCAAATTTACAATGAATTTTTTATTGTAAAATATCCTATATGAGATCATACCTTTTTATGTAAGTACAAGCACACAGAAATCTACAATTTGCAGTACATTTTTTATTCCATCTCTTGATCTTGACCTTGCATTGCCTGTCTATGCATATTTAAGTGACAGGATATTGCACGAAGGTAGCATTTTATATCATTCCTCTCTTTGTATTCGTAATATCTCGTGACGATTGCCTCTATCTGTTGTTGGTTTTTTTGGTAGCCTATGTTTATTAACTGGAGGCCTAATATTTCGATGACCTATCGAATTTTATGTATGAGAGTTCGTTCCCATGTTATTCATCTTTGACTTTTTGAATAAACCTCCAAACACTCCCATCATGACCAGCGACCATCTTATGAAATTTACTATGAAATGCTTCTACTGCATTGTTTGTTCGTTGGTGTACTTGAAGATTCAGCATATACATGTTTCAAATTCAATGCGATCTTTTTTATACTGGACATTTTGTTGTGGACTTTTTGTACGTAAACATTTGCTATTGGACATTTTTTATACTGGACATTTTGTTGTGTTCATTTGTGTATGTGGACTTTTTTTACTGGACTTTTTTCCTTGGACATTTTGCTCTGCACATTTTTGTTTGTGGCCATTTTTCCTCTGGTCATTTTGAAGAGGACAATTTAACCTGGAAGCAAATGAATCAATTAAGTAAAAATTAAACGACTTCTAATCATAAAGCTTTAGAGTTTCAATAAGTACGCTAATGAGGGTTACCAACTTGAAATTTATTAGAGATGACAGTTAAATAGATGCCACTTATTGTCTTTGTGTAAGCTGAACCAATATACGAGTAATTTATACACTAACAAAGTTCTTCTGGAGGTATTAGAATCTATGATAGCTGGATTACATATACTTAAGTCTTATCCGTTGCGAACTTCACGGTTGATAATATCCAGTAAACAATTTAAAAAAAAACTTATGAAGAATTTTCTGTAATTATGAAACAAAAAAAAGACTCAAAAATAGATAGCAGATATCTTGATAACCAAGTTTTTCTCTCGAGAATGATTCTCTATTGTTTTTGTCACCAGGGTGAAAACTTTGCTTTAGTTGTGAGAGTTCAAACTCAACATGGCATGGCGACGGAGGCGTCGAATAGACAAGAAAGGAGATTTGTTTGAACGAACACCGGAAGACAGCGCTCGGTATTGGTATGTAGAAAAGGCGTTAAGTTAAAACTTGTGCCTTCCAAAAGTGAGAGAAAAAACTCAAAAGGGAAAGAAGAAAATAAATAGGAAGAGAAAACTAAGATCATCTAAACTCGTGCGAGAAAGACTGTGCAAAGACTAAGGTGGGGGGGCGGAAAGTGGTGGGTTTGGAAGCACACAAACAAATACAAAAGAAAAACAAAAGAAAACTCATGTAAGCGAATAAGTGAGTGGATGAAATAGTAGGTAAAAATGTGTGAAGAAGAGGAGGAGAAACGACGTGTTACATAAAGTTTACCGAATCTTCAACGGGATAGAGGAGGAAACACTTGAAAGATTTCTTAAACAAAATGTCTAGCGTAACAGCAACCCACTTAAACAAGTTTCTCTCCTTCACTGGCTTCATTTGCACAAGAAACAAAACCGAACACAAATGCAAGGAACTTATTTTGATGGTTTTCAGAAATCGTCAGATTCTGATACAATTAAACATCAGTCAAAATGACGAGCTTACTCTTTATAACAGCTAGGCACGAGGCATTTACAACATGTTGTTACTCCATGAAGAACTATTACTTTTAGTAGGTTTTTTATGACGCTGTATCAACATCTCAGGTTATTTAGTGCCTGAATAAAATGAAGTTGATAATGCCTGCCGGTGCTTCACACCTGTGGAGTAACGGTCAGCGCGTCTGGCCGCGAAACCAGGTAACCCAATATGAGCAAATGCTGGGTAACTTTCGGTGCTGGACCCCGGACTCATTTTTCACCGGCAATATCACCTTCATCTCATTCAGACGCTAAATAACCTAAGATGTTGATAAAGCATCGTAAAATAACCTACTAAAATAAAAAAAAATAATGCCGGTAAAATCAGTCCGGGGTCCAGCACCGATAGTTATGCAGTATTTGCTCATGTTGGGTTGAGAGAAAACCACGGAAAAACTTAAACCAGGTAACTTGCCCCGAACGGGATTCGAAACCGGATCACCTGGTTTTGCGGCCAGACGCGCTAACCGTTACTCCACAGGTGTGGCCTTAGATTTCACAGTTTTGAGCGTTGTGGATCAGGTGAGGGAGCAAAAATTTTATACGATTCATTAAAACTGTTGCAAACAATTTGTAATAGTAGTTCAACAAAGCAATGGGTCTATAGTTTTAATGTTCTTATGGGATCCTTTTTGTGTGAATGAGGACTAACACTCCTTTTCTCTGTGATAGAGTAAGTTTCTGTCGCTGCAGAATAACATTGTAGATCTCTGTTAATATCGATCCAATGCAAGGCCAAAATTGCTGATAAAATCCGATGGCGGGCTTATGTGAGGGCGGCAATGAACCTCCGGGTTCCTTAAAAGCCGTAAGTAAGCAAGTAAGTAAGTCTTGGAAACACTACACAAAACATTTGACGATCCATAGTTAAAGAAACAGAATAGAAGCCATTCAGATGTTAGGTGATAGTCGAAATAAGTTAATTATTATTTTCAAAATATTTTTATGCTCGACCACGCCGAAATGTAGTAATTATACACCTGGTAGCAGTCCTTTAATGCATGTCATTAAAATACACCTATTCATTAAAGTTCAGGTTTTCGATTATTCTCGGATATGCAATCGAAAGAACTAAGTAAACGTCTCGGAGGCTGGATGTCCAATTTTGTCGCAGAAGGTTATGTTCTGTTACTATAATAATTAGCGTTAATTGTAAATAATATTCAAATAAATTCAATTTGTCATCTCGTTTTTCAATTCTAAATCGACTTCCAGGTTATATCAAAATTAATGTTCATGTTATTCTCTAGATTATATCAAGGTCAATGACACAATCGTTCCTCGGAAAAAAAATCAATACTTTCGCATCTGCGCACATCTCACAATTTAGGTCAGTTCCGCTCCTCACTTACATAACCATAACATGAATACTTATGAATAATTTCAAGTTAGAAATATGATCGAGCATAAAAAGTCGTATGAAACTTGCCTATAATGGTAATTAAGACGCTTGCGCTCGTTTCATACACAAACATACTCGCGTCTTAATTACTACCATTATAGGCTCGTTGCATAATGTACTAATTTAAACTTTATATTAAGACGTAAAAAATCATGTTTGCAACTAGAGGCTAAAGTAACTGCACATCATTCGTGGTTCTTACGGCACGAATCGATAGTATAATGAACCACTTTAACCACTAGTTGCATAAATAACTATTACATCAACAATGTCTGATATAGACTTGATTGTACGTTTTCGAAAACGAATTTTTATCTACTTTCAAGAGCAGTGGAATTCTTTCATATATTACCTGCATTGTAATGACTTCTTGCAAGAATGGATATCTTCTTAAAGAGCAGTGACAATAAAAATGATAAAGAATTTATAGTTGCAGGAAATATTCCCAGAAAATCTGCTCTGTCACAATTTTTATCATTCACAAATATTATTTTGACAAGAACTTGCGTCCCCAATATAGATATACATCGTTAATAGAGGTTTATTATACCATGCAATTAATGTCCTTATATCTTACTATCTACTATATAAAAATAAATTTTCAAGCAGTCTTACTTGTAAAATTTAAACTTCGTAAACTGAAGAGCTGTTAAAACATAATAAACGCAAGCACAGTTTTTCTTTGTTTGGAATAATGCTTCCTAACTCACATGACGCGTTGTGTGGCAAAGTTTCTCACCAATTTAAAACACACTTTTACGAGGCTTCACCTTCTACACCAACTTTTTGCATGTGCGTTTTCCTTGAAACTTTCTTTGCAACGTATTCTCATTTTATGCTTCTGAAACTTTCACGCGAGGGTTCAGGTGTCAAGGTGCGACATTTAATGAGACCCACGTTTATCACACGGTCCTGCTTCCTACAAGCCATCCTGTATTATTATGCAGCCAACATAAAATCAGCATAAAACAAAATTATGCTTCGGAAAGTAAAAGGTTGTGGCAAGTTAAGGCAGAATCGTTTAAGGCTATGGATCGATGAAAATGACGGAAAAAAACATTAAAATGGAAATTTTGTTTTTAACCGTAAAAATTAAATAATGTTTCAGTTCTCTAAATCTGTGCTTATATTGGTCCTATGACAATTTAAGGGGTTAAGTACAGCTTACAGCACTAACATTTTTGGAAATATTCAACATTTTTTCCCTCTATTACTGCATCTTGTACAATAATGAATATTGGTATGTATAAAACACTGTCCTTCTACAGGGACATCACTTTATTTTTTCCCAACATTTTTAACATTAATCTGGCTATACTCGGAAACACTGTTGCCCCCTTCCATTACAGGACTTTGATGTTACTAGTGCAATATGTAAACAAATCATTTTACTAGCTATAGGAGGAGAGAAAAGTAGTGTATCCATTTATGTTGTAGGGAAATATGATATTACGATTTTCAGTTTGATCATCACTTTTACGGAATTTATCAAAATACAGTAGAGTAGTAACATTTTTTTCTTCAAAAACTCAACTTTTCGGGCGGCTATGTTCGTTATGTAATGTCTACTTTATTTAGCATATTAATTATTGATGTTAGCATACAATATACACAGTGCATTTAAATTGAGGGGGTCGTAAGTAAAGGGCTGCAAGTGCACTTAAGTTACTTTTGAGAAAATGGGGTTTAAATATTTAAGCTTTCGTAAAATCGGTGAAATTTTTATTTAAATTTTAATGTGTGATACGATTAAAATATCCCTTTGCCACTAAAATTTTAGATACTTTAGCTTACACTGGATGCACTTAACTCATGTTATTACAGATGTCACAAGCATTCCTTTGCTTCTAGCCACCTCAATTCAAAAAAGGCTAATCTGAATTTTTAAACAAGTTGCTGAAAATGGTTGCCGTTCATTACAATGCAGGCTTCAATTCAGAACGCAAATTATTAAAAACTTTTTGAAGCATATTCTCTGAAATTGAATTAATCGTTTCTTGAATATAATTTTTAGTACGATATTATTAATATAGGTTCTTTCTTCTATAGAAAACGCAATCATACTTATGAAACACACTATACACTGCAGTGTTTACTTCACTGCTTGAAGACTTCGAATGCACCAGCGGCCGTAAGTTTGTGTGTCTGACGGTAGCAAGGACATTAGTGAAGGGGTGAGAGTGAAGTACATTCAGAAATGCAGGTACAATAAAAATGCAAGTAAAAATAAAATGATGTCCCTGTACTATATGAAAAAAATATTATTACGATTTAAAAAAAATTAGGCCTATATTTTTTTTCAAAATTCAAAATGGTGGTAGTTTATTGTGCAGTGATGAAGCGTTTCCCTCATAACTCAAAAACTTGTTAACTTTTTCATGTTCTCTCTCTTTTATTTTATTGCTGAAACTCATGTTTACAATATCATGCTGTTTCAACTACATTTTTTTAATAAATATTTTTTTTATTATTTTGTGTTAGAAGAAAATACTGATATTTGACCATTTTAAAATGAATATATTTTTTATCAGACAATCTATCAAATATTGAGAAGTGATCTTGCATCATATTGTAGATATGACATGCATAAATATACACAAAAAATTTCATCAGAGAATGTTTGATAGTTTTTTAGTTATGCGGGAAAAGCTTCATCAATGCACAGTGAATTGAATTTTAAAAAATGCAAATAACTTTTTTTTAAATCGTATTTTTTTTAACATAGCAGAAGAACAATGTTTTACACATACTAATTTTCATTATTACAAAATATATAGTAATGGAGGAAAAAATGTTGAGTATTTCCAAAATTTTACTGCTCTAAGCTGTACCTAACCCCTTAAGGGCCCTCTGAACGAATTTAAAGGGACCAGCGCGTGTGTGGAGCTGCAGCCCTTTAAACTGAGACTCAGCTGTCATTCTGACAGACTTTTTTCTTCATGCTAACTAATTTTACTTTTTATTCACTTCATATTTCATACGATATATATATATATATATATATATATATATATATATATATATATATATATATATATATATATCGTACAGCCTACATGCTGTACTTTGATACTCGTTTTCTCGATTCTCCAATTTTCAACATTTTGTAACATTCAAAATACTGTAATGAATGCAGTTTTTTTCCCAGTCTCAGTGAAATTTCTCACAGAAGTTCGTAAAAGCATGTGAAGTAAACTGACACATCTCTTTTCTTCTGGTATTGAAAGTATTGAAATCGCCATGTGTTGAGGAAGTGATAAGTTTTAAAAAGCAAATCAAGCTTTCAGGTATAATTCCCTGTAAAGTTTATTTGAATAATTTCGAGGGAAAAATTGTTCCGGGGCCGGGCATCGAACCCGGGACCTTTGGTTAAACGTACCAACGCTCTACCAACTGAGCTACCCGGGAACTCTCGAAATTATTCAAATCAACTTTACAGGGAGTTATACCTGAAAGCTTGATTTGCATAATACACGTCACTGTCCGTTAACAGAAAACCACAATTTAAGTCACACAGAGTTAATGAGCACTCAATGTTGGTTGCTTGACGGTTGTCAGCCCACTTTGAGGTCTGTGGATATAGAGAGAAAAATTGGATTGGTGTCTGGTAGAGTTCCCGGGTAGCTCAGTTGACAGAGCGTTGGTACGTTTAACCAAAGGTTCCGGGTTTGATGCCCGGTCCAGGAACAATTCTTTCCTCTATATTATTCAAGTTTTAAAAAAATTTAACAATTGAAATGGTATTTATTTTTTCTCAAAAAAGTGTTAAAATATTAAAAGCATGTGTCATATTTTAAATACATCTATCAGGAATAAATTAAATATAAATTTAAATAACATTTATGTAAACTTTGAAAATTTCGACAATTATTATTCAGTACTAAAAAAACGGCAACAAAAATTAATTATAAGTAAACGAATTGGAATAGCTGGACCACACTGCATTAGATAATCGGATGTCTTGTTTTAAGTAGGATGAAGTAAGAGAATGAAATTAGTGCAAGCATTTAAGCAATGTTGAATTAATGTAAACTTAGATACATTTAGGAATAAAAACATTTTGAAAGGAATATTTCTCCGCTTGAGGATTTTAGTTCTGAGGAGATGTCTGGTACCTCGTGGTGGGAAGAATAGGAGAGGCTAGTTCAACAGTTGTTCAGCAGGTGAGCAAAAGTTTGGCCGTAAATTCAACATATGTAGAACAGTAGCCGGAGTAATCCCAGTGCCTCGTGTATGGGCTGGATTCATCTCTCACTCTTGCCGTGCAGTCAGTCAGGCAACTGCTCCGACGTGACCTGCGCCCCTAAGAACACATTACAACCAATTTTGCCCGTTCCAAACACACTGACTTCCCGCGGTAACACGTTCCATTTTCTTATGTCCTCGCAATCTTTCCCTTTTTATATAAAAGTGTCCTGAAACTTTTGGATAAGTTCCAGAATAAGAGAAGAATGAAGACGACATCCAAACGAGCAAAGAAAATTACAAACATGTCACATGGATTTCTTAAAGTGACAATTTTCTTTGTCGGAGATTACGTTCAACGCTCTTTTCATAAAATTTGATACTTTGACGGGTCTTGGCTTTCTTCCTATCCTACGTGTTGTTTAAAATTAATTATAGAAACGAAGTGGTCGGGTATTTATGAAAAAAATAAAAACATGCTTTCTGAGGGATCCGAGAAGAAATAAAGTAAACTAAGATCAGTAAAACTTGTATCAACAGTCATCATCATCATCATCATCATCATCATCATCATCATCATCATCATCATCATCATCATCATCTCCACTTCCATCTCCGGAATTTTATTCTCAAGCGAGGATGAATAAATTACGGTGACAAAGAGATTTATCCTAATTTGTACACGTCTTCTTCAAAATCATTCTCAACACATTGCTTTCCACTAAGTCATGTAAATAAATCGTAATTTAATGGAGAATATAATTATTTAATTGAGTTTGGTTGAAATTTTCATACAGATATCTAGGGCTTCTTCGAAACAATGTAGATTTCGTAAATTGCAACAATAAAATTAAGTGAAATATATTGTGGAAAATGGTTGGATTTACATTTACACTTGATGTGTTTGGTGGGCGGATAGCACAATCCCAGTGCACTTCCTCGTATTCGTCCTCTTTCACAATAGCCCTGACAAGACTCTGGAATTCGCTACCTGCTAGCATCAGGGACTGTCGAAATAAAATTGAATTGAAACGCAAACTTTCTAGGCACTTGGTCAGTAATTGAGACTCGTTCAGACATGGCTTCGTGTAAATATAACATAACAAAATATGATTAATTATTATTCAGTCAATATGGCTTAAGCATTGAATTACATATGAAAGAAAAACATATGAGAAAAAATATTGATGTGTTACATCCTATTTAATCTTGCTACAAACGTTTTCGCCCCTAATGGGGCATCTTCAGGTACAAATATAAGTATCATCTTAAATCAATTAGGCTACAATACAAGCTTTACATTTGAAACTGCCTTGACTAGAATAAAATATGACATAGATTTTAATTTGTATAGTTTTAGTATTTTTAATGATTTCATTGACAACAACACAATACATTTGAGATACTGTACCGCACAAGGGCTCTACTTCGTATAGCTAAGCACATACACATTGTTTTAAAATAAATTTGTTTTTAATATTTTGACAGGACATTTAATGTTGGTATAGATAATATTGTCACTATGTCATATTTTATTCTAGTCAAGGCACTTTCAAATGTAAAGCTTGTATTGTAGGCCTAATTGATTTTAGATGATACTTATATTTGTACCTGAAGATTCCCCATTAGGGGCGAAAATGTTTGTATCAAGATTAAATAGCATGTAACACATCAATATTTTTTTTTTTTTCATATGTTTTCCTTTCATATGTAATTCAGTGCTTAAGCCATACTGACTGAATAATAATTAATCATATTTTGATATATGTTATTAACACGAGGCTTAGATAACATTTTCCAACATGAATTGTAAAAAATTCGTATAATTGTTCTCTTATTCTAGCACAAAATATTTTAATATCCGGTAATTTCATCATTATATAATTTTATTATTCTAGGTTTAATTTTTACTTAAGTAAAAAAAAAGGGTCTTTGTTCTTAACTTCTACAATAAACCGTGTAACCTTTATTAATCTGTTAATCTTTTAGTACTTTGATTTTTATTGTATTTGCAAATGTAATATAAATTGTAATAAATTATAATTGTAATTGTATTCTTAATATTGTAGTTATAATACCTTGGTAGAGAGGAAGAGAAAGCCTAATAGTCTTATCTCTAACAGGTTAAATAAATAAATAAATAAATAAATAAATAAATAAATAAATAAATAAATAAATAAATAAATAAATAAATAAATAAATAAATAAATATTGTATATATTACCACAATCGGTGGGTAGGAAATCCAGGGTTCTCTTTACTGAAACTTCTAGAAGGACCTCCAAGGTTCACTCAGCCTCCTATTAGTTGAGTACCGATATTTCCTGGCGGTAAATAAGGCGGATGGAGTGTGCCGAGATAATGCAAGCAAGGAACTCTATCTTACGCCTTCAAGCCTAACGGCATGAATTAGGCCCTAAGCCTCGGAAAGGAAGAATTTCCGACTCAAATTTACTTCAGGAAATGTTTTTTCAAGTTCCGTTCATTATACGTTATACGAAGAATTATCTACATATAGTTTTTGTCTTCTTTTTATACAAACCAAAAGACACTACAGTACTGTATGTCGTAAAATACTTTTCAAATACTTTAGGCGGTGATGGGTGAATTATCTACTTTCAAAAATGTTTGGGTAGAGACTTCATGTTTTGTACACTTCATCCTGTTTCTACAAGTATTATTGCATAAGTTTCATTATGATCAGAAGAAAGGTTTTTGAGCTTTTCAAACTTTCAAGATAAAGATTAGCATATTTTCAAAATCTATCTCCTCTTACAAAATTGAACTGTCATTCATGACTTTTCACACGACATCTCTGATATAGGCCTAGTCAGAAAATAAAAAAAGTATTCAGAATTTTAAGTTTACATTATTTCATAAATGCAGTGAAATTCTTTAAAATGTCTATGCAATTTCAAATTTTACAGTTTTAGTATTCACTAAATACCAACTTAAAAATGCCTTTAGAGAACACGGAGGTTCACTACCGCCCTCACATAAGCCAGTCACAGGTTCCTATCCTGAGCAAGATTAATTCATTCTCTACCATCATATCCCACTTCCCTCAAATTCATTTCTACATTATCCTCCCATCTACGTCTCGACCTCCCCAAATGTCTTTATCTCTCTGGCATCCCAACTAACGCTCTATATGCAGTTCTGTACTCGCCCATATGTACTGCATGCCCTGCCCACCTCAAACGTCTGGATTTAATGTTCCTAATTATGTCAGGTGAAGAATATAGTGCGTGCAGTTCTGCGTTGTGTAACTTTCTCCATTCTACTGTAACTTCATCCTCTCAGCCCCAAATATTTTCTTAAGAACTTTATTCTGGAACATCCTTAACCTTTGTTCCTATGTCAAAGAGTCCAAGTCCAAGTTTCACAACCATACAGAACAACCGGTAATATAACTGTTTTATAAATTATAACTTTCAGATTCTGAGAGCAGAACGGATGACAAAAGCTTCTCAACTGAATAATAACAGGCATTTTCCACATTTATTCTGCGTTCTATATCCTTCCGAGTATCAATTATATTTGTTAGTGTTGTTTCCATTACGTACTATGTTTTAATCACTACACATAATCATATAATTACTTTGTTTTTGCGGGATTTACTTCCAAACCTATATCTTCACTTGCTTCAAGTAAAATTCCCGTGTTTTTCCTAATAGTTTGTGGATTTTCTCCTAATATTTTCATGTCATCCGCAAAAACAAGCGTTCACGAAATATGTTTCTTTTTTTTTAATTTCGAAAACATTTAATTTATCAAAGAATGCTAATTTGTTTTGTTAATCACAGTACTTTATGCAAAATATTTTATATTAATATCATCAAAATTGTGAGAGCTTTTACAATTTGAACATGACGAAATGTCCTGAAAAAAAGCATGAAAAAACAACTCGTAAAGTTTGCATGGAATTCAAATTCAAGAGTGAAGTCATTTAAATAGCCTATGACGTAACTTCATGCTTCAAAGCGTCGCAGAGCACTTAAATTTGCTGAACATTTAATGAATAAGAGATTGCTTAGGCCTATTCATTAAAAAATGGGATTTTTTTTTATTGAAAATTACCAAAAACTGACCCTTTCCCTCTCAAAATCCGCCGAAATATTACAAACAAAAATACTTTTTCTTTACTTCGTATAATTAGAAATTAAGTTATTCACCATAATGTACCACACAATACCACAGTCTAGTATATACAGTCGAGAAGCTCAATACGTAGTAAATATGCAAACATTAGATAGTTGCCCACCACTAGGATCGCTAATATCGCCTCATTACAGGCAATGCAAAATAGTACCGTCACAGTCTATTGTTTCTAGCACCCTCAAAACTCAAGCTTCGTGACTGTCTATAATAGACTGTGACAATACTTTCTATACTGTTTTCGCTGTAAGAAAAATCCTAATGTAAACATAAGCACGTTGCTATCATACTCGTGATTGGCTCCCAGTCGAAACACTCGCATGACGCAGGAAAATATAGTTCGTATTTGGAAACCATAATCTTGTGTTATTTGACAAAAATTGAATTCTAGTCGTTAAATACGATGAAACATAGAATTTCAGTCATATGTAAAACTCTATGTAAAAGAAAGCTACTTTTATATTTTGTTACGTACTATTAACGCGGATGAATACCAACAGTAATACCGAGGTAATCTGTTCTTGTAACAAGCTGGCGTCACGTAAGCACGTGGTACTGAAGTATGGCTTCTGCATCCTCGGTGTGTGTGGTTATTAAACATAGGAGGGGAAACCCTCTCAAAAGCGGTGAAAAACAAATAGTCTTAAATGTATATAATAGGTTAAGTGAGTTTTAATTACAGTAATTATGAACTAAATGTTTCCTCAGCAAACGAATGCATAGTAGTGAGGTTAGGCCTACTTGACGAGTAACGGGAAATGTTTAACATGAAACAGAATGTACAACAGTAGGCGGGAACACGTACTGAGAATCTATGGCGCCAAACAGCGGCCAATGAAGCCTCACTTCTGTCACGTGCTATTGTTTACATTAGGATTTTTCTTACAGCGAAAAGATTATAGCAGTCCGAAGGTTCTGCCACGACTCTGACTGAATCAATAGCCATCAATCGCTTGTATCGCTCTGTCACTATATGACAGGTTGTTATGGTTTCCGCCATTACGCAGAGCAACCTATATCACTGTAGCTACCCTAGCTGTCAACAAAAGGAAAAGGCCTTACTCACTGGAGCGTAACTATTTTCTGACAAGATACGGAGGGCGACAAAACCCACACGTTGCCCACCTACCGAATCGACCGCACAGATGATTTCAGACATTTCCTACAGCGTCATTGTTATACAAGCCGTCTTATAAAAAGAAGCCTCTTAAAAAGGAGGGAGCTTTCCAGAAAAATTGAGTGTTGTTTTGAACTCACAAAGGTTTCCCTTATTATGTGCTTTAAGTGTTGTGCGTGCTGTAAGAATTCTGTTAAAGGAAAGAATTTTATCTTACCTACCACTTAAGAGGTTTTGGTGAGGTGGCCTTTCCCACCAAGAGAATGTGACAAAGACGTGGTTCCATATAAAAGATGTACTGTGGTGAACAGAGGGCTGGTCATAAAGTGTGTTCTGTTGCTATGCTACATATTTTGAGTGGAGACTTGAGAATAATCTTGCAATGAATGTGTTTTATATTGAGGGTACGAACTGCCGAACTCACAATGACAGTACAGCTCAATCCACTGAACAGAAAACTATTGACGAGACTTACAAATTTCACTTATTGATGAAACATTGTTAATAAAGAAGTTTATACGTATAATAAAAATTTATAATAGTATAATATCATACGAGTATTTTTTTGTATTCGGCAGATATTGGAGAAAAAATGAGAATATTAAGGTAAGCGTTCACTACATCGTATCGCACGCAACGGATATTTTAAGTGCAGTGCGTTCACTGTAACGGCTCCACCTCATCACCTCATCGGATTCCCCTATCAGCTGTTTAAAACATTACGTCGTACTACAGCCGTGGCGAGAACGTGACTCGCGAGACATTGTGGCTCGCAGTGATAGCTGTGCATTTCGCTTCCTTCTAACCTCCGCCAATCCCCACCCTCTCACTCACTGGAGTCAAACTTCGTTCCATTTGTATTTGTCTCTGACCTGCGAGTGGCATATGTCTTTCTCGAAACCATGTACGAAAGTTCCAAATAGGATGGGAGGACGCATTTTTTGCTGTCAATATGATGAGAATATTAAATGTATGATTTGTTCACAAGTATTACGAGGAAAACTGTTGTATAACATAAAAAGGCATTATACTACATGTTACTGATGAAACATTAAAAGGTTAAGTGTTATCATCATCATCATCATCATCATCATCATTATTTCTGTACGTCGACCCTTTTTTCAGCAGATGTACGAATAATGCGGTTAGCTCTTCAATTTGAACTCACTGATTTACAATGTGATGTCAAATGAAAGCTAGATGTAAGGACTTGACAAATGTTGAACTTTCAAATCTTTGCCAAAAAATAAATATCCGAAGCTTCGTTCTTTCGCTTGCTCTGTTGGAGCCATGTTCGCTACAACTTACGTTTGTGAAAAATTATTTTCAACAATTAAAATAGTAAAAACCTAATTTAGATCACGACTGACAGACAAATACCTTCGTGATCAACTACGACTGGCACTAAGTGACATAATTCCTGATTTTGAAACTTTGTCGCAGAGCAGTGGCGGCTTCTCAAGGGGGTTGCAGGTTTGTACACCCCCCAGTAATGTTCCTAATCTCCCGGCTTTGTTACTATTAAAAATATATATATATATATATATATATATATATATATATACATATATATATATACATTTTAAAAAATTTTCATTCATGACTATCTGCAGTTGGCGTCTTGTTTTGTACGTCTGCAGGAGCCTTCGAGCCTCTTGGTTTGCAAAGATGTTGAAAACCTATGGAAGGTAGTTTATAGAGATGTTCGGCTAATGCGGGGACAGGGGTTAGAGGCGTGGTCTACTGCTTTGCTCATTGAGAAAGGTTTGTCGCACTCCCTGGCATGGGACACCAACGTCAGTGCAGAAGAAACTAAATTCACTGGGAAAGTATCTGTTTCAACTAGACATTTGTCCGAAGTAATAAGCATGAAAAATGTATTCATTCAGCTTGTGCAATGAACAGTCGCATATTTCGCACATTACTTTCTCAATCTGCATGCACACAAACGGCACAATACATAAAGGAGCTTGTATTTTGCTTTAAAGTTGTAAGAGTTGTTGTTCTGACAATAAGTGCTGCTATCTCCCGACAGCCTACGAAAGCTGCATTTCAATTTTATGGTCGAAAACGTTGGACTTGGTACTTGGTAGGATTCTGATGACGATTCTGTGCTCAAATGTTTTTCATGAGGTGAAATCGTAATATAGAGAGCTCCATCCACGACCCCGTCCACTTTTGGACTTTCTGTATAAATAAGTATGCTTGTATTTAGTCATTTTACTTATTAATTGCATATAAATAAGCTTTATATGTATAGCCCTAAGGTATACACGGTTTTAAACTTTGAAGTAAAGTATGTTTAACTCCTCTCCGATATCCATTGTGCACCACCATATTTTCAAACCACCAGCCGCCACTGTCGCAGAGACATTGTGAAGACAGTTAATATAAGGTTGTGATATTGTTCATTTATTGTTAATTTCTTTCTTCGTTACACGTACTAAACATTAGTTTGTAGCCTTGTACTGTACAAAAATTATATTTAAGTGCTTGACATAAGGAAAATGAAAAACCGTTAATAAGTCAGACACCTGCTTCACTTCCCCTTCGGGTGTCCGCCTCCCTCCATAGGTGCTATGCACGTTGCAGGTTACACAGTGGCTCGGCGCACGATTACATTTTCGCCATGGCTGTCGTACGATATTGATATTGCTGAAAACAGAGGAGTTGAGGTTAGGTCTATTAATTATGACTGTTAGCGAATAAGAATTTGTAATTGTTTCATGCGTCTTAATTGAAGAGGAAGAAAGGAAAGAAATATTGGTTACATAATACGAGTATATATGTAAGAAATGACTTGATTACTGTAATGAGAACGCATCAAAGTATATAATTCTTCGCAATTTTCTACAAGCGAAATAAGTTTTCCTTCTGCCATTTTGGCGCGACACTGAACATGACACACCATAATAGTAACAGTTGACCAATTAAAATTGATTTATTAAAGAAGGCCATGATCGCACGCATCGGAAAAGTTACTCATCCGAGAAATGTGGACGGATTTGCCGAGAGCCGGTGCGTACGATACGATGTAGTGAACGTGGTTACATAACAATTACAGTGAAGATTGTCCTTTTCCGATCCATGCGATTCGTCCGATGATTGCGATACGATGTAGTGAACGTTTACCTCTAGGGTACAGTACAGCAGTTATTCACAGATTTAAAAAAGGCATATGACTCAGTTAAGAGAGACATTTTATATAATATTCTTATTGAATTTCGGATTCCCAAGAAACTACTTCGATTAATTAAAATGTGTCTCAGCGAAACTTACAGCAGAGTCCGTATAGGCCAGTTTCTATCTGATGCTTTTCCAATTCACTGCGGGCTAAAGCAAGGAGATGCACTATCACCTTTACTTTTTGCAACTCATTCAAGAGAGGGTGTACATTGTACAGAATCTTATACTTAGGACGAAGTCGTTCATAAAAAAAGTTACCTAGGTAATCTTAGATTTTGGTCAATAATAACAAATATTGAACCTCGTAAACGCCAAAAAATGCAAGAAATAAATGAAGAGTTATGAATTTACATATCAGTTATGCAAAAACTGAAAACAAAGATGAGTTGGTATGGCAAAATGAAATGTATTGTTATGGGTTCTGGCGATGAGCTTTGGACAACAGCTCCTGGTAACGGATTAAACAAATAGGTTACCCTTTCTATGTTTCCCTAATGGTAGAATCGATACTTCGAAATGTCGGATTTTTTTACATCTGTGATATATTTATTGAATTAACCAGGCCTTCTCTTCCCCTCTACCAGGGGATTACAACTACAATATTAAGAATAAAATTACAATTACAATTATAATTACAATTAATATCGGTATTAAATTTACAGATACAATAAAATTCAAAGTACTAAAAGATTAACTGATTAATAAAAGCCAGACAGTTTATTGTAAATGTTAAGAAGAGAGAAGCATTTCTTTTATTGATTAAGTACAAATTAAACCTAGTCTACGCAGTAAGAAAATGCTTAATAAGCTTGCTTTTGAACGCTACTAAATTCCGACAGTCTCTGATGTCACTGGGTAGGGTATTCCACAAGCGTACAGAAATATTCGCACAGATATTTCGATGATCAAAATTAGGGAGATATTGATGTTAACATTGGTTGACAGCCATTTTCCATTTGGTGTGTGATACATCAATTCATATCAATCTTTGGTTGTAGAATCAGAATATGCCTTCAAAATTGCTATATCACGTAAGGTTTTTGGTATATTTTAGATTTTATATAGGAGTTTTTATATTTATGTTTTATTCTGTTCTCATTTTTTCAGCGAAATTGTATAATAAATTAGTGGTTATCCTGATTAGACTCTGTATTTGGATATATGCCTTCATAGTGATGGTTTACTGGATAACTACAAATATATGGGGTGTAAAATGTCACTGAAAATTAAATTTTTACACTCGCACCCTGACTTAAAAAACTCTGGTGCTTGTAGTGACGAACAGGGTGAACGCTTTAACCAAGACATCCTTACCATGGAGCGCTGTTACCAAAATCACTGGAACCCTTCAATGATGGATGATTACTGTTAGTTTCTCTTTAAGGAGACGGATGAGACAGAATACAAAAAGAAAGCATTGTCATCCCATTTTGCAGAAGGAAATTTCCATTAAACATTGTAAATAATAGGATCTTGGATTAGTGTGAATCATTTTAATGATTTTGTTGGTTTATATGAATTTTTTATGTTACAAGAAAACTTTCATGGATCCTGAGTGTTACGTTTATATTTAAAATGGCACGCTAGAAATTCCACTTCACACATCATCTCTGTATTCCTCATCTTTCACTGTTGCTATCTCTCGTCACTGGAACTCTCTGGCGCCTGAAGTCAAGGGCTGCCGAACATTGAAATCTTTCAAATCCAAGTTAGAAAATTATCTTATGACGAGTTGCCGAACTAACTTACTATTATGACAAGTGTTGTATTGCATGTTTCCACGTATTCACATTTTTTTTATGTTCTAGTGATATTTAACTTATTTTATATTTTTGTTTTCATATTTTCCGATAATGGTATATCTCTAATGTGATAAGTTGAGTTATATATAATCATACTTTTCCTTACTGTGTGTACTTAAAAATGTTGTATTCATTGTATGCTTTTGTACTGCACTACTTTATTACTACTATTAGTATTATTATTACTATTAGGCCTATTATTATTATTATTACCAGGGAACGGATTTATATGGACTAAAAATATATGAAATATGTAAATATATATGTAGTTATTTTTACCAAAATATGGAATTAAATATGGATTTTTACCAAAATATGGAATTAAATATGGACTTAAAATTATAAAAAAATGACTATGTACGTTAAATATTGGTACATTTTAATCAAACTAAACAAAAAATATAATGGACGTACCTTATCTTCCAATGTAGTTTCAACAAAACACAATTTTTATTGTCTGTTACCATAACAATAGGTTACAAACATTTCTTTCAAGTGCTGAAAAGTGAATCTTCTTCTATTGTCTCTGAGGATAGATTTATACTGACTAAAAGAGCGTTCGACGTCACAAGAAGTAACTGGTACATAATTCAATTTCACAATGTCTGCTGGGGATAAGTCCAAGTTAATCTTCACTGTTGATTCACCACTCATCACAGCAACAACCTTTTGTAGTTCTTCATATCCAGGGTTTTTTGAAAGTACAGTGTCCACCTTAGCTCTTACTGCATCTGCAACTTTACCTCTACCACGATTCAGTTGTTCCACAGTACTATTTATAATTTCAAAACTTTCAGATAGTGAAAGGTGCCTATTTTGGAGACTTTTGAGCGTTTTTATGATGCATGAAAATGTATGCTGAATGTGAGCTAAGTCATTCTTCACACTTATGTCACAGGTAACTGTTTTCGCAGTATCAATTGAGACTGCATCTTCAGAGTCCAATGCAAGGAGAACATTGTTAATAGAGTCTATATGTTCGGCATAATATTCAACTGCTTCTAGCCATGTACCCCATCTAGTTAAAATTGGCTTTGGTGGCAATGGAATTTCAGGGTACATTTCTTTCAACACGTTAACTCTACTGGGAGCTTTGAGAAATACTTTTTTCACTGATGAAATCAACAAATCTACTTTAGGGAAATTGTCTCTGACCACTTCTGCCACACGATGAAATGCATGCGCCACACAAGTAAAATGAGTCAATTTAGGATATACAACAGATAATGCTTGTCCAGCTTTGACCATATAAGGGGCAGCATCGCTAATAAAGAATAACACATTATCGTACATAATACCCTTTGGCCACAGGATACCCATAGCTTCGTTGAACAGTTTAACTATAGTTTTGTTATTGCACTTTTCTAGAACATCACAATGTAAAAGAATTCGTTCAGAATATTGTTCACTTAACAAACCGATAACTACATTACCAACAAGTCTACCTTCTTTGTCGGGAGTCTCATCAATGGAAACCCAAATTGAACTATCTTTAATTTCATCTCTTATCTTCTGTATTGTCTCATCGTAGATGGATGGAGCATACGTCTTCCTAAGTGTTGACTCATCCGGGATTGTATGTTGAGTATATTTTTCAAGGAATTCCCTGAAGACCTTATTCTTTAGTTTGTAGAGAGGAATATCAGCAGAGATGAGAGAACGGCACAGGTCGATGTTAAACTCAGATCTTACATTCGATGTTGTTGGTTGTGTTAAAAACAATTGTCTCTGCTTGGAATTTAGTTGTTTGTTGGCCTGATGTTTACTAGTTGTAATGTGTTGTTGCACCAGGAACTTTTGTGTAGATGATACTGCACACTGACACAAATTACAAAATAATATTTTATTGTCAGTTGATAAACCATCTTCTTTAAATTCTGAAATGTAACTTGTTAGTTTTGATTTTAAATTGACTGAATGACGTACTTTTGGCATATTTACCGTCTTTATAGTATGATTTACAAAACTGAACCTATGTGTACTCTGACTGGCATTTAACTGTTGAGCTGCACAACTGAAGTCTGTTAAAAATTTTAAATTAAATTAATACAGTTTTGTAACTTACTTTCCCATTGTTGATAGGACTGCTAATTTTCAAATAACTCTGATGTTAAAGGGATTACTGAACATGTGTTTAAATCTCTATTGTTGAAATGTATTTTTAAAAGTTAATGGAATTTTGTTTTGTTTTATTGTTAAACCTAATATAATATGGACTGTTTTATATGAAATATGGAAAATATATGGAAATTAACGAAAATATGTACTAAACTCTAAAATATGGAAAAATATGGAAAATAAAAGTAGGATTTTTCAACCCTACACATTGTGAAACATAAAGATAATGCAAAATATAAATTATATTAGCTTTATAAGTAAATATGTATTTACATATAAATCCTTTCCCTGATTATTACTATTCTTATTTTTATCATTATTATCATTATTATTATTATTATTATTATTATTATTGTTATTTTTATGATCAATAATTGTCTTTTTTATACTTTGTATGCCTCATTTATTTTGACCTGCTGTTCACGTTTTATTATGCTTTTTTCTTTCTTTCTCTATGTTATATATTATGTCTGATTTCTTCTTACTTGTTTACATTTTATTATTATTATTATTATTATTATTATTATTATTATTATTATTATTATTATTATTATCTTATTCAGTTTTGTGTGTAAAATTGTAGTGTACTTTGTAAATTTGTAGTGTTTTTGTAACGCAGTTTTTACTCCTGGTTGAGTGTTAGAGAAGGCCGTATGGCCTTAATTCTGCCAGGTTAAATAAATCATTATTATTATTATTATTATTATTATTATTATTATTATTACTATTATTAAATATTTGCCAATATTGTATTACTATCGTCATGTTAGTGTTTTGTATCTAGAAAATGTGACGTGATAGAAAAAAACGAATTTTCCCATTGAATTAGGTAAAACCACCCATTTACAAACCAGATACAGAAAAAAGTTTCATTTTGTTGACCAGAGAATTATGACGAAAATAATTAATAATACGTAGAGACAAGAATAGAAACATTTATTTTGACATATCAGTCCTCCCTTCTCAAGAAATATTACAAATACAGCAGACTAGCAAACACATAAAACATTATTACAAACACTGTGTTGTTTCACAGCTTGATTAAATTGTTAACATTAGCGTGTTTTATTCATTTCACCGCGGGACTCCGCTGATATATTAATGATGTTTCTGACATTCTATGAAGTGCCAAAATTGATGGGACTGAT